>NC_142932.1:43967627-43975127 GCF_046866305.1 Octopus bimaculoides | reverse complement strand
TTTAAATTCATATTTCTGTGTGTGTATGTATGTTTGTGTATGACTACAACTTGTCAGAAATAAAGATTTCAATGAATTAAAAGATATTGTTTTTTATAAGTATTTGATTCAAAACTTATTTTATTCACTTATTTTTTCTTTGCGTTTTAGAATTTCATATAAAATTCATTGGAGGGAGGGGTTGGGGAGTAGAAAAATTCTTTTATATTGAATATTAAAATTAAAAAAAAAAATTTCCTGAAAACAGTCTTTTATTAAACAGCTGTCAAGTTTTCCAAAATATTGAATTTATTAAATTTTATTGTTGCTGTGGAGGTTTGAGGTGTTGAAGATGGTCTGTGACACAGCGAGAGATTCTTGAATTTGGTTGAGCTTCGGTTCAGTTCCTCATTGGAAATAGTTTCAACCTCGCATCTAAAAGAAACACACGTAACTTTTCATTTCCCATTCTATTAAATGTAAGAGCTTGTATTAAAAGACAAGTAATAATAATGATAATCCTTTCTACTATAGGCACAAGACCTGAAATTTTGGGGGAGGGCCATAGTTGCATACATGAACCCCAACACTCAACTGGTACTTAATCTATCAACCACAAAATGATACAAGGTAAAGATGACCTCATCAGAATTTGAACTCAGATCATAAAGACAAACTGCTGCTAAGCTCTTACTCCAGTATGCTAATGATTCTTCGTTATTGTTTAATATGCTAGCTTTTTTTGTATAATTGGAATTTGTTGGGGGTAGCAGTAAAATATATACCAGTCATGTAATGAAATTTGATTAATCAAGTACACTTCTCTTCACAGATTTATTGTTATAAAAATAATAGCAATAATAATAATGATTATAATAATGATAATAATAATAATAATAATAATTATTATTATTATTATTATTATTATTATTATTATTATTGGCCTTGTGCCAAGATCTGAAACCGTTGTTGTTATTATTATTATTATTATTATTATTATTATTATTATTATAAAGGCATTGAGCTGGTAGAGTTGCTAGCATGCCGAGCAAAATGCATAACAGCATTTCATGTCTTAACGTTCTAAGTTCAAAACTCCATCAAGGTCAACATTGTCTTTCATCCTTTCAGGTTTGATGAAATAAGTACCACTTGAGCACTGGGGTTGATGTAATCAACTTACCCTCTCTCCGAAACTTGCTGGCCTTGTGCCAAAATTTGAAATCAATTTTTATTAATATCATTAAAGCGGTGAGCTGCAGAATCATTAGTGCACCAGACAAAGTGCCTAACAGCATTTCTTCTGGCTCTTTACATTCTGAGTTCCAACGCCACTTAGGTCAACTTTGCCTTTCATCCTCTCAGGGTGTATAAAATAAGTAACTGTTGCACATAGGGGCTGATGCCATCAGCTTACTCCTGTCCTGAAATTATCTGGCTTTGAGCCAAAATTTATTATTATCCTCATTATTATTATTATTATTATTATTATTATTATTATTATTATTATTATTATCATTATTATTATCATCATCATTATTTTTATGATCATTTTCTTCCTCATCTGATCTCCCTGTAGGAAATGAAAGGAATCATTATTGTTAGCATTATTTATAAAGAAGATAAATCTGGCCAGTGACTAAAGTAGATAGTTTTAGTAGTTGATACACCTATGACATTGTTATGCCTACCAATTAAAGTCATCATATTTGTTTGCTCAACTGATATTTATTTTATCAATACCAAAAGAATGAAAGACAAAAAATTCTATCAAAGTCAGTTTTACCTTTCAACATCTCAGAGTTCATAAAATGAATACCAGTTGAGCATTGAGGCCAGTGTAATTGACCAACCCTCCCTCATAATTTCAGACCTTATGCCTCTAGTAAAAAGATTTACTACTACTACTATTACTGTTGTTGATGCTGCTACTGTTATGTTATTAATTGTTTTCATTATAAATACTAACTAAATAAAAAATTTAGAAGGAAAAACTTGAGGAATTAATATTTCATTTTCAATGATTTTTTTTAACAAATTACCCAAGATTAACTCTAGTCCCACTTTAGGAATGTACTTATAACAACCTGTATTTAAGTATTTGTGTCTAAATTAATATCTTAATTAGAAATGTCAATATAATGCTAATGTGAAATTTCTCTATTTAAAAGTTTCTTCAAATGAATAAGTAACATAATTTTTTTCTCTCTACGTATAAGTTCTTGTTTATTTAAGTATATAAGCAGACAATTCTCATTAGAAACATGATCAGGAATTGCTTGGTTTATGATAGAGCTTTTCACTTAAAATAAATACACAAACTTTATATTGCCTGTATTTTTTAATAAAGAATTAGTTCATAAACAAAACATTTAATATATGTGTGTATGTATGTATGCATGTATATACATATTTGTATATATATGTATATATATGCATATATACATATATATATGTATATGTATATATACATATACGTATATATATGTATGTAGGTAATTATTTAAGTATTGGGTAAGTTCCTATTAGGTGCCCAGTGAAGCACATTCACTGCCTATAGATATCTGGTGTCATCCACAGTATTTACACAATTATTACTGGACCTACAGCAGGAATTTGTATGTGTATGTGTGTATATCTATATATATATATAAATATATATATATATATATATATATATATATATATACACACACACACACATATATACTCAGAAATATGTGTGTGTGTGTGTAATACACACACACACACACACACACTCTCACACACAAATTCATGTGTGTATAGGTGCATGCATAGCTGAGATTAAGAGGCATGCTTCCTAACCACATGGTGTCATCTTCAGCCCCACTGCATGGTACCTTGGGTTAGTTTCTCCCACTATATGCCTAAGTCAACCAAAGTTTTCTGAGTGGATTTGATACACATATAATAGCTATAAAAAGTGTCACTGTCACTGTCACACAACCAGTTACCTTTGCTCTAAATCTTGCATCAAAACGTTCACAATAAGGAATATTAGCTTACTTGGATGCAGGCAACAGGTAGAGCATTCAGACATAACATAGCCTCAATTCTATCTGAGCCATCAATCTATATATATATATATATATATATATATATATATATATATACACATGCACACACACACAGACACATATACATAGATGTATATTTATACATACATGTATGTATACATATATATATATTTATGCTTAGTACTTATATATCAATAGATATTTGTACATACAGATATATATACATACATTTATATATATACCTGTGCATATATATATACATGCATATATATGTAAACTTGTGTATACACACACACACACACACACATATATATATATATACATATATGTATATGTATACACATATATATACATATATATATATGTATATATATACATATATATATATGTATATATATACATATACATATATATGCATATATATATCTATAAATACACACACAAACATATACACACATACATATATATACATATTTGCATATGTGCAAGTCTCTCTTTTTCTCTATACATATATATCAATATGTATGTGTGAGTGGTAAAGGAGTTTGCTTCCCTACAACATGGTTTTAAGTTCAGTCCCACTGTGTAGCACCTTGGGCAAGTGTCTTCTACTGTAGCCCCAGGCCAAGCAATGCCTTATGAGTGAATTTACAAGTTGGAAACTATGTAGAAATCTATTCTACATGTATATATCATGTGTGTGTGTATACACTCACACATATTTATACATATAAATATATATATCTGTACCCGGCATCTGAAACTCGAAGTTTTATCATGGCTACAGAATAAGTGTCACATATTTTTACAGGTAAATTCCTCTATTTACATAATATCGAGGTCTCTTTCTTTCCTTTGTTGTCCTTTCTCTCTCTATATATATATAATCATAAATATATAGGGATTGACAGTAACCTGCTTCTCCAACGTACTGAGAATTCAGAAATAGCAGTCAAAGAACTACTGATTTCAAAACTACATATCTATATCTATATATATATTTATATATATATATATATATATATATATATATATATATATATATATATATATAGTGCATATATGACAACCTGTTTATTCTAATGTAATTATACCTATATATATATATATATATATATATATATATATATATATATATATATATATATATATATATATATACACACACACACACACACACACACACATGTATATTTATTCATACATATCTGTATTTAATTATATAACCAGTACATCTGTGGTAAATGAGTATCACATATTTAAAAAAATTTTAGTTGGTACTTTATTTATGTTTATATTGTTTTTGTTGACTAAGCAGGTATAAAGTTAATTTCTTTAAGTTATTTCTATGCTATTCATTGAATTATGTATTCTATTTAATAAACCTAACATGAATTGAATGAAAGGAAAAGTCAACCTTCATGTAAATTGAACTCAAATCACTAATGTACTGGAAGTTTATAATGTAAAACATCTATCATATCTAATCAGAAATCATGATCATAATTGATACAAGATTACACACCTTGTGGGGCATGTACAGTCAGTTGTATCGACCTCAGTACTTAACTGGTATTATGCATCAAGGACAAAGTGAGATCCAGTGGATTTTAAATTTGGAACATAAAGGGACATAACTTAATTACTTTAAGGCATTGTACCTGCCTTCCAACTGATTCTGGCATCTATTGCTAATAACACTAATGGTTTCTAAACTTGAAATAATACCACAAATTTTCAAGATACGGGTGGAGGATATAGTTGATTATATTGACCCCAGTATTTGATTAGTTCTTAATTTATTGATCCTAGATGCATGAAGAATAAATTCCACTCTGGCAAATAGCAAGTATAAACTTAGAATATAAAGGGACATAACTAAATATAATAGGGTATTTTGTTCAACACTCAACTTTATCTTTTAGTTCTTCTTCTTCTTCTTCTTCTTCTTCTTATTATTATTATTATTATCAGCGCAAGGCCTCGATTTCATAAGGCAGAGGTCTAACTAAGAGCCCTCATTATGATTCTACTACTTATTTTGTAACCACCAGAAGTATGAAAGTTAGATAAATATTGATGAAGATGGTTGATAATTTTTTTTTTATTTAGGCACCCATCTCAAGTCTGAAGAGAAAATATGAGTTCATAAATATCATGAAAGGCATTAAATACTTTTATTTAACTGTTCCTTTGAATAGAAATAATAATAATTCTCGATGTAAATTTGGCAAAATAATTTTTTAAATAAATCTAATAGAACAGTTTTTCATAAATAAATACTTTTATGATATTCCCTTGTTAAATAATCCCGTCACCCTTTATCTGTTGTTTATCCAGGTTCTTAGAAAATAATGCCAAAAGTTTTTAAAGAATTTATCTATTAGTTTACATATAAATAGTATAAAGTGTTAAGAATTATAATAGGTTCTCTTATATCTATTTATAAACACTGTAGGGATAACTGTATTATTAAAAAAAACATTCTCTACTTTCATGGAATAAAAAATAGATTATCAACAAAAAGTCCAAGTTCTCAGCCCACTACCAATTCTGAATTGTATCTATTCAATTTTAATTACATTGGTCATTTAGTGCTTAATTGCTTAAGAAACTTCCATACGATATCCCTTAAAACAGAGTTAGATTTTCAAAACTGCAATTATTGTAAATCCTTATTCAAAAATTAAAGAAATGATCATTATTAGTATTATCATTGCAATTCCACCAAGGTTGACTTTGCCTTTCATCCTTCCAGGGTTGATGAAATAAGTGCCAGTTATGCACTGAGATCGATGTAATCGACTGCCCCCCCCCCACTTCACCCCCAAAAATTTCAGGCCTTGTGCCTATAGTAAAAAGGATTATTATTGTTATCAATATTATTTTTCCAAATGTTCAGATAGGGAAGGTAGTTGTATGATCTCTATTTCAGTGACAATTTTTTCTTTCTAATTTCAAATGCAGGCAACGCTTACATTAACTTTTGTCCCAAAGAAGAGTTAATAAAATAAGTACAATATATAGGTACTCTTTCTTCCAGGAACTTAACTGTTTTCCTAACAAAATTCACTTGTACATAGTTAAAATAAGTACCATGCATTAGATGTGCCAGCTGAGCTATGTCTGACAAATATTTCTTTGGGTCAGTTCACCTGTATTTATTACAGACTTCTAAATATCCAGTAAAGCTTTATGAGTGCAATAATTTAGATTACTTACACCACAGGCTTATAAAATTAATTTTATTTGTAGAAGCAGTAGGTATAAAATTTTGCGACATTCATGTTTTGCTCAAACACACTAGAAACAAAAATTCTGTAGGTCAGTTTCAAAATTTGTCGGCAGTCATACTCGCACATGTACTTTATATGCTACATAGCAGTAACTGCAGTAACTAACAGACAAGGTTTAGCTAATTTCAAAGGAGGTAGTTGCTGCTGTCAGACAGCTTGCTGACTAATTGTGAGATATGAATAGGATAGTGTACTTGTATGCATGTCTTAGTCTGGATGTGTGTATGTGTGTGTGTGTGTGGTTGTAGGACTATGTATGCATGTGGAAATTTTCATGCATCCATGCAAGTTTACTTTGTCTCAACTGTCAAAAAGTTGGGTCACATAATTCAAAGTTTTCTCTTTCCAAATATTTCAGTGCCTTGAAATATTTGTTTAAAATATAACTATTCATTTATGTTTGTTCGTTTTTATAATTTAAATTTTACATTTCTTTTTTAGACTGCCTTCCTTCTCCTATAATTTTCTCCACATTTCATTTTCATCTAATATTTTCTGAAATATTTCCCACTCTCCCTTTGTCTCTCTCTTTCTTAATTTTAAATCTTGTTAGATGTGTATGTGCATGTATATATGCAGTTGTTCACAAATGAATATATATATGACTGCACATATATATACATGAACATATATAAATATACATATGAATGTATATATATATATTAACATCTATATGAATATATACATGAACATATATATATCCACATGAATATATATATATACATATATATATATATACATGAATATATATATATATATATATATATATATATATATATATATATATATATATATATATATATATATATATAAATATATATATATATATATATAAATATATATATATATAAATATATATATATATATAAATATATATATATATATATATAAATATATATATATATATATAAATATATATATATATATATTCATACATATATATATACATATATGTGTATATATATATTTATATATATATTTATTTATGTGTATATATATATATATATATTCATACATATATATATACATATATGTATATATATATATATATATATATATATATGCGAGTAAAAATAAATACAAAAAAAGGGGTTTTGTATGATTGTGTATAGAGGAATATATTATTTTGTTTAAAAGAGTTCCAACACTGTCTTCTATTTTTTATGTTTTATTTATATTCCTGCAAA
>NC_142932.1:43955127-43962627 GCF_046866305.1 Octopus bimaculoides | reverse complement strand
CTGAGATATAAATGTATATATGAATATATATATATGTATATATGAATATATAAACGTATATGTGAATATATAAATGTATATATGAATATATATATATATATATATATACATATACATATATATATATATATATATATATATATATATATATATATTCATATATAAATGTATATATATATATAATGTGTGTATATATGTGTTCATTCAGATGATATCATTTTCTAAAATATCTTTAAATTTGAAAAGGTGTAGATGTAACTGTTAACAGTTTTGATTTTGTGATGTCCAGAATTCTACCTTTATTAATCTTACTGATTACCAGATTAAATTTAAGGCTTCCACAGATTCCAAATATCTTAGACAAATTCTTGTGGAGATAAATATATTTATCTGTGTATGCATAGAAGTATATACACATAAACCTACATTACTATATAGTTATATGTATTTACAAGCAGGCAAATATATATATGCCTGCATATATATATATGTGTGTGTGTGTGTGTGTGTGTGTGTGTGTGTGTGTGTGTACATATATACATACATGTCTAAATATATGTAGACAATTACACACCTGTGTGTGTATGTATGTGTGTTTTTATATAAACAAATGAACTGATAGAAATAGTCAAATATTATCCGATTATAATACGTCTCTTTAAAACTAAAATGCAATCTGAAAGAAATCGTCTAACTATCCTGAATTCTAATTTAATTCCTATTCCAGAAATATCTGTTAAAAATTGTTTTCTTTTGATAGGGGACGATGACATTGTAAAGAAGTTGGTATGATGTCACATGAGATAACTTTTATAATTTCTTATAATATTTATCAGTTTCCAGTATGAAAATTTACTTTTAGCAACATTATCATTTATCATTTCTATCATTATCATCATTTGTTGTTGTTATTATTATTATTATTAGTATTATTATTATTATTATTATTCATATTTTTATCACGTGCTTTCACTCCGCTACTGAGTGCAGCTTTGTGTGCATTGGGTATGTGCTGTGGTTTGTTTTGAAGCATTATTATTATTATTATTATTATTATTATTATTATTATGAAGGTGGCAAGCTGGCAGAATCATTAGCACACCAGACAAAATGCTTAGCAGCATTTTGTCCATGTTCACATTCCTTCTGAGTTCAAATTCTGCTGAAGTCAACTTTGTCTTTCATCCTTTCAGGGTTGATGAAATCAGGACCAATTGTAATCACCTTGGCCCCCTCCCCCAAACTTGCTGGCTTTGTGCCAATTTGAAACCGTTATTATCATTATTAGCAGCATTTTGTTCGATTTCATATTTTGAGTCTAAATTCTGCTGATGTTGACTTTGCCTTTCATTCTTTTGGGATCAATAAATTAAGTACCAGTGAAACACTGGGTTCAGTGTGATCAACTAGTCTCTTTCCCCAAATTTCAGGTCTTCAACCTATAGTAGAAAGGATTATTATTATTATTATTATTCAGTAGTTTTATTTTTATAACGTGCTTTCACTTCACTACCGAGCGCAGCTCTGTGCGCCTTGGGTATGTGCTGTGGTTTGCTGTGGTGCTCTTATGTTTACTGTATTGAAAGTGTTTTGCGTAGAATGTGTGCAGTACCCAGTAGTGCAATTTTCTGTATGTTATATATATTTGTAAGTCCTGGTGTTTTTGTTATGTATTTGTCTGAATATTTTTTTATTATACCTAAGGCACCTACTATGATAGGAATTGTTTCTGTTTTTAGATTCCACATTCGAGTTATCTCTATTTCCAGGTCTTTGTATTTTGAAAGTTTTTCCATTTCTTTTAGAGAAACGTTGTCATCTGCTGGTATTGAAACATCAATTAGAAGGCATTTTTTTCCTTCATGATCTTTGACAACTATATCTGGTCTATTTTCCTTAATTTCTCTATCTGTGTGTATTGGCATATCCCAGAGTATGGTTGCTTTCTCGTTTTCTGTGACCTTTTCTGGCGTGTGTTTATACCATCTTTTTTCTGTTGCTATTCCATAATGTTGGCATAGCTTCCAGTGTATATAGGTCCCAGCTCTGTCGTGTCTGTGAATATATTCCTTCTTAGCCAGGACTGGGCAGCCAGAGATAATATGATTTATTGTTTCTTGTCGATCTCCACATATTCTACAGTTACTTGTTATATTTCTTTTCATTATGTGTTTTTGGTAATTTCTGGTGGGGAGGCTTTGGTCTTGTGCAGCAATTAAAAATCCTTCAGTCTCTGCTTTGAGTCCTGAGCTTCTCAGCCATTGCTGGGATTTTTCTCTGTCTATTTCTTTCGCATTTAGTTTAGCCCAGTATTTACCATGTAGGGGCTTTTCTTGCCATCGTTTTATCATGGTCCGTTGCTGTTCTAGTTTTAGTTTGGATTTCATTTGTTTTATAGCTTTTGTTGTTTCTTCTTCTTCTTCTTCGTATTTGTTAGGTAGATTGATTTCTTGTTTGTATTTGTCAGCTTCCTTAAATACTGAGAACAGTTTTTTGTTTTGCTCGTGTTTTGTGGCTATTTGTATTAGTTTCCCTTGCTTCTGGAGTAGGTATTTTTGCAGTCCTATGGTGGTTATTTTATAATAGTTTTCTAGCTGTATAAGACCCCTGCCACCTTCTGTGCGTTGTATATATAGCCTTTCTATGTCAGATTTTGGGTGGTGCATCCTATATCCTGTCATTATTTTTCTTGTTTTCCTGTCTATTTTACATAGTTCGTTTAGTGTCCAGTTAAGGATGTTGTAGCTGTAGCTTATAACTGGGACAGCTAAAGTGTTGATACCCATTATCTTGTTTTTAGCATTGAGCTCTGTTTTTAGTATTGATCTAACTCGTCTATAGTACTCTTTCTTTATTTTTTCTTTCATTTGTGTATGTTGTATCCTATCTAGTTCATTGACTCCTAAATACTTATATGGTTGGCTTTCGTCTAGTTCTCTTATTTCATTGGCTTTATCTAGTGTTATATTGCTACTTTTAACTAATTTTCCTCTTTTCAGGGTTGCTTTGGCACATTTTTCTAATCCGAATTTCATTTCTATTTCCTTGGTAAAGCCGTGTACTGTCTGTAGTAGTGTTTCTAGCTCTTTGTCGTTTTTTGCATATAATTTTACGTCATCCATATATAGAAGGTGGCTGACTGTTTTTCCATAGCATTTGTAACCGCATCCAGTTCTATTTAGCAATTCTGTTAAAGGTGTGAGTGCCAGGCAGAACAGGAGTGGAGAGAGCGTGTCTCCCTGGAATATTCCTCTTCTAATGGGGATGGCTTTCGTTTTCACAAGTCCCTCTTTTGTTTGGAGCTGTAGCACTGTCTGCCATTTGTTCATTGAGTGCTCTATGTATTTTATGATAATTGGTGCCACCTTGTTTATGGCTAGTGTTTCCAGAATCCACGTGTGGGGAACACTGTCGAAAGCCTTTTGGTAGTCCACCCAGGCCATACTGAGGCCTTTCTTCTTTCTGCGTCTGTCTTCAGTTATGGCTTTATTGATCAATAATTGATCTTTACAGCCGTATGAGCCCTTGCAGCATCCCTTCTGCTCTTCTGGAAACAGGTTGTTATTTTCCAGGTGTTTACTCAATCTCTGCGATATTATTGCAGTAAAGGCTTTGTAGATCGTAGGGAGACAGGTTATAGGTCTATAGTTTTGTGGTTTCTCCGTTTCCGTGGATTTGGGGATTAAGATGGTTTTCCCTTTTGTGAGCCATTCAGGCATTGTTTCTGGATCTGCTATTATGTTGTTAAAGTTTTCTGCCAGCTTTTTATGCATTGCTGGCAGGTGTTTTAACCAGAAATTGGGGATCTTGTCGTGTCCAGGTGCTTTCCAGTTGCTTAGTCTTTGCAGTGTCTGGGTGACCTCTTCAGTTGTTATAGGGGCCCAGAGTTGCTCAGGTGCTAAGTTCGTTGTTTTAATGGTCCTTTTTTGGGGTTGTTGCTTCACCGACCATATTTGTTTCCAGAATTTCTCTAGTTCTTCTGCTGTTGGTGCTGAAGTAATGTCTATTTTATTTTTACCCAGTTCTTGGTAGAGTTTTTTGGGGTTGGATTTGAACTGTTTGTTTTGTTCAAAGAAACGTTGGCGTTTCTCATACCGGCGGATCCTCTGTGCTTTGGCAAGGATGTCTTGCTTTAGTTTTTCTTTTGCCTCAGGTAAGTCTTTTTCTGTAATGCTGTATTTGTACAGTATTTTTGTTTTCTTCTTGTTACTTAGTAGTGTATTATTATTATTATTATTATTAAGGCGGTGAGCTGGCAGAATCATTAGCAGACAGGGTGAAATTCTCAGTGGTATTTCGTCTGTCTTTATGTTCTGAGTGCAAATTCCATTGAGGTCAAACTTTACCTTTCATCCTTTCAAGGTCAATAAATTAAGTACTTGTGAAATACTGGGATCGATGTAATTGACTAGTCCCCTCCCCAGAAAAATTTTAGGCCTTTAGTAGAAAAGATTATTATCATTACTATTGTTATTCTGAGGTCAATATACTGCTGGGATCAACTTTGTCTTTTACCCTTTTAGGGTTTTGATAAAATAGGTACCAGTTAAATACTAGGGTGATGTAATTGACTACTTCCACTCCTCAGAATTGCTGGCCTTTTGCCTAAAATAGAACAAATTATTCTATATATTCTTTTATCTTTTATGTTTTACTTGTTTCAGTCATTGACTGTGGTCATGCTGGAGCACCACCTTGAAAAGTGTAGGTGAAACCCATTGACCTTAGTACATATTGTTTTTTTTTTTTTTAATCTCATACTTATTCTATTGGTCTCTTTTACTGCAAAGTTATAGGGATATGAACAAACCAACACATGCTGTCTGTGCGGTGGTGGGGCAGACACAAAGACACATAGGGCAAACACACACACACACATATATATATGTATATATATATATATATACATATATACAACGGGCTTCTTTCAGTTTCCATCTACCAAATCCACTCACAAGGCTTTGGTCGGCCCGAGGCTATAGTAGAAGACACTTGCCCAAGATGCCGCGCAGTGGGACTGAACCCGGGACCATGTGGTTGGTAAGCTAGCTACTTATCACACAGCCACTCCTACGCCTATATATATATATATATATATATATATATATATATATATATATATATATGTATGTATATATATATATATACATACATATATATATATGTATGTATATATATATATATATATATATCTGTGTGTGTGTGTGTGTGTGTGTGTGTGTATGACAGAATTCCTCACAGATTCTACCTACCAAATTCACTTACAAAGCATTGGTTGGCCCAGGGCTATGGTAGAAAACATTTACCCTAGTTTCCATGCTGTGGGACTGAACCTGAAACCACATGATTGGAAAATAAGCTTCTTAACCACACATATCTTGTATTTTAGATGGATGCAATAGCAGTTTGACTGTCGTATGTATTGCAGCAGCATATAACTTTGTTAATTACATATTTTGTTGTTTTGTCTGTACTTATTGTTATTAAAATGAAGGTAGAGCAATGGGCAAAATTCCTCTTTGTATTTTGTTATGCCTCTTATTTTATATTTTATTTTTTATTTATTTATTTATTTATTTTATTTCAAATTTCAACAAGATTGACTTTCCTTTACATTATTGTTTGGGCCAATATAATATGCACCAGTCACAGAATAGAGGAAATTGAAGGTACAAAGTGAGACATTGCCATTCACTGTAATTTCCAAAATGTCTGTGAGGATGGAAAAATTGTCATGGCTAAATGAATCTACTCTAACTTTGCAGATAAATTTTCGTAAGAAGAACTAGGAGACAACAAATGTGTTTGGTATGTCAGAGTAATTTGGGTTGTGTATAAACTTACCCCTCCACCATCATTGACTAGGGATCCCTTCTGGTTGTTTTCTGATATTTTTAAACTGTTACTAATTCCTTCTCTTCTCTTCCTCCTCTTTCTTCTTCATTATTGTCATTTTTTTCTTCTTCCTCAGTCTTTTCTTTGTCTTCTTTATATAATCATCATCATCGTTAACATGCAGGATGAAATGATTTAGTGGTATTTCAGTCATCTTTACTTTCTAGTTCAAATTCTTCTGAGGTCGACTTTAACTTTCATCATTTCAGGATCAATAAAATTAGTACCAGTTTAGCACTGGGGTCAATTTAATTTACTTACCCCTCCCTGAAATTACTGACCTTGTGCCAAAATTTGAGATCATTATTATTATTAATATTATTATTATGTTTTTTTTTTTCTTCTTTCTTCAAATTTTCTTCCATTTTCGCCGAGTGTTTTTCCATACACCTAGGGCAGAGAAACTCATTGTATGCATTCTCAGTTTACACACACAAATTCACAGGTAAAATATGTACTTAAAAAAAAATTAATAAATAAATAAATTCATGAATGGATGTTGTTTTCACAGCGATAATGCTCCTCTCAGTACATGAGGCGTTCAAGTTAACACGATTTTTTGCACTTCCTGTAGGGATGGTAAGCCTGGTATCATTTTGAAATAGGTTTCAGTACCTTTTTTTATCATTCTTAGAGAACCTATAATCACTGGTACGGTAGTCAACTTGAGGTGCCACATTTTTTCAATTTCTATTAGCAAGTCTTTATATTTACTGGTCTTGTCAAATTCTTTCACCACTATATTATGATCGCAGGGAATACTCATGTCAATTAATAAACACATCTTCTTCGTCTGATTATAATTATTATTATTATTATTATTATCATTATTATTATTATTATTTTTATTATATTATTATCATTATTATCATTATTATGGCAGTGAGCTGGAAGAATCATTAGCATGCCAGGCAAAATGTTTAGTGGCATTTTATCCATCTTTACGTTTTGAGTTCAAATTCCACCGAAGTTGACTTTGCCTTGAGGTTGATGAAATAAGTACCAGTTACAGACTGGGTCGGTATAATCAGCTAGCCCCCTCCCCCAAAATGCCAGGCCTTGTTCCTTTAGTAGCAAGGATTATTATTAGCATTATTAGGCAGAATCATCAGCATGCTTAGTCGCATTCTGTCTGTATTTAGGTTCTGAATCCAAATTCCTCTGATGGCAGTTGTGCCATTCATCCATCCATGGTTATGAAATAAGTACCAGTCAAGTACTGGGGTCACTATAATCAACTGGGTCCAGCCCAAAAATTTCAGATCTTTTGCTTATAGTAGAAAGAATTAGTAACATCATCATTATCACTATCATTATTATTAATATTTCTTCTTATTGTTATTATATCATTATCAATAGGCATCTATTTTCAAATGCCTTTAAATAATATCTTTGTAAAGAGCATTTGGAAGTATAAAGGTGAAAACAGTAACTATTCCCACGGTATTAAACATACATACACACATATGCCATATATATAAATATACATGTATATATATATATATCTCGTATATATGTAAAACACACACACACACACACACACAAACACACACACACACACAGATACATATATCAATGTACATGTACACATACAGTACATTTTGG
>NC_142932.1:43944499-43949499 GCF_046866305.1 Octopus bimaculoides | reverse complement strand
AAAAATATACACATATATGCATAGACTGTTTGGGATCATCTTTCATAAGTTTTATCAATCAATATATAATCCTTTTCTTACAGTATTTCTATTGAAACACACTGCTTTCATTGCGATTAATTCTGAAAATAATGAAGAATTTTGTAAAACAACTTTGCCATTATTAAACAGGTGGCAGGAACATAAATTAGTATGAAATCTTGATGGAAGGTTTTAGTTCAGATTAGAGTATTTGTATCACAGAACTAAGAGCAGTCTGAGGTGGGTTGGTATCAAAAGGGTTAATTTCAAAAGGTTTCTAAGAATCGGTAAATAGATTAATGAATTTGGGAATGCTAATGTCCCAGACTAAAGGTAAAAGTGTAAGTAAAAATATGAAAAATCTTTAAATAGGATTATCAAACTGAAGCATGGTCATGTTTTTAAAGCAGCATTTAGATTTGGTAATATAAGCAAGAAAATAAACTCTAAATATGAATATGTATATATATATATATATATATATATATATATATATATATATATATATATATGTGTGTGTGTAGGTAACTTGTCTTCCTCTTTTTCTCTGTTCTACTTTCATCTTTCCGTTTTTCCTCCCTCCCCCATGCACATACCATTCCTTCAGTGTTCTGCTTTGTTATAACCAGAAATGGCTCTGACAAAAGTAGCTTTAATTTTTTAGGTCATTCAATTTTTCCTAACTGATCAATAGACCAACTGAGTAAAGCTATCAGTGATGTACCTATGATGACTTCTGGAAAAAGCTATAAGCAAACTTTGCTCTAATTAAGGAAAATATGTAATGACCATTATTTATACCTTGTCTGATATATATATATATATATATATATATATATATATATATATATATATATATATATATATATATATATAGAGAGAGAGAGAGAGAGAGAGAGAGAGAGAGAGAGAGAGAGACAGAGAAATCAAATCAAATTTGCAAATTCGCTGACTGACACCCGTGCCAGTGGACCGCTAAGAGCACCATCCAAGCATGATCACTGCCAGAGCAGCTGACTGGCTTTTATGCTGGTGGCATGTAAAAAGCACCATTCAAACATGTTCATTACCAGCATCACCTTACTGGCACTTGTGCTGGTAGCACGTGAAAAAACATTCGAGTGAGGTCGTTGCCAGTGCCACTGGACTGGCTCCTGTGCAGGTGGCACATAAAAAACACCACTTGAGCGTGGCCGTTGCCTGTACCGCCTGACTGGCTCTCATGTTGGTGGCACATAAAAGCACCCACTACACTCTTGGAGTGGTTGGCATTAGGAAGAGCATCCAGCTGTAGAAACTCTGCCAGATCAGATTGGTGCCTGGTGCAACTATCTGGTTTGCCAGTCCTCAGTCAAATCGGCCAACCCATGCTAACATGGAAAGCGGACGTTAAATGACGATGATGATGATGATGATGGTATATATATATATATATATATATATATATATTCTTTAATTGGCACAAGCTGCAAAGTGATTCAAAGGCCAAGTTTCCTGCATTGGCACTTATTAAAATTTGATAAGAGTCAGTGGATGAAACTCTTGTCCCTGAATAACTTTGTGACTTCTGTTTATTAGGGATAGTATTATTAGGTGCTTAGGTGCTGGCATGGTTGTGTGATTAAGAAGCTCACTCTGATGGAACCTGGTTTAGAGTACATCCTGCTGCATGGCACCTTGAGCAAATGTCTTCAACAATAACCTCAGGCTGAACAATGCCTTGTGAGTGAATTTGGTACACAGAAACTGTGTGGAAGTCCCTCTTCCCATCTATCTATCTATCTATCTGTCTCTCCATCTATCTGGGTGAAAACCTTTGCGCTTGTCTCTTTCCTTTACTTGACAACTGGTGTTGGTTTGATTATGTCCTTGGCACTTCTGTAAAAGAGACCAAAAGAATAAGTACTAAACTTTAAAATATGAATTCTTGAGTCAATTTATTTGACTAAACCCTTCAAGGCAGTGCCCCAGCATGGCTGCAATCCAGTGACTGAAATAAGTAAAAGATATATATATATATATATATATATATATATATATATATATATATATATATATATAGACTCCAGCTAAGAAGATCTGAAGAAAGAATTGTAATTCCGAAATATCATCGGACTATAGATAACCAAATTACAACAGGTATATACTCCATCTTTTGTTTTATAGTGCATTGTTGTACCATTCTAAACTTTTTATTCCTTATATATATATATATATATTCATATGTATTTGAGTTAGTCATGCTTTGCATTACATATGATCTCGCAGTTTTACACACCAACAATTTCCTATGTCACTCTTGAGCTTCACCAAGCTCAAGCTCCCAGTTAAGAGTGATTTTCTTATATTTTATTTCATTTATTTATTTGAGATCTGTGAGAGGAACCATGATGTTGCAGAGAGTTTTCAGCAAACTGAGCCTACAGATTCCATTCTTAGTAAAACTATTTCACTTAGCTCCTAATGGAGTATCAACAAACTAGGAACTCAAAAGCTTTCGCTTATTTAATCCACAATTTTAAATCTGAATTTTTGGAATTTCACTATAAATCATTGATTTATTTTCTTTTGTTTTTGGTCCAAGAAACAAGCGCCATCATGAAAGACTAACTGCTTGTTGTTGACAAATGAAGATACTAATCTTTTTTCTAGAATCACTTCACTCATATTGTACATTCTCTTGGGAAAGCATGAACATTACATACTCCCATTAGTTTTACTCCATAGCTCAAAGGTTTCATGCCTGTGCAAAAAAAGGGAAAATAAATAAATAGAATAAATCTGAGAGAGTTGGTGATTGAAAAGCCATTTTATTTTTATTTTTATCTTCTCTTAGTAAATTTTTAAAAAAAGAGAGAGAGTGAGAGAATGAACTGGATTTAAGATTATCATGGATTAACTTACCATAAATTTCTTAAATTGATTCCAATACCCAACTGTATATTCCATTATGTTTCTCAAAGTCCCATGACTAAAAAATTATTCTGCAAAGAAAACAAAAAAGAAAATGATAGAATATAATAACAATAAATAAATTGACTAGGAAAAATATTTTCCCTGACCTACTTATGAAGAAATACAGGCACATACATATACATTTTTCTCTCTCTATATATATATATATATATGCACACAGACATCTGCATGCACACACAAACATAGTGTTCATACATGTATATATATGTGTTTGTGTACATGTGTGCATTCACATTTATGCACATCTTAATCAGGTTGCTACAAATTCATTTCTTTGACTTTTATAGAATTAAGGTAAAGTGTGCATTGACTTAGAAATGTGTGTGTGTGAGAGAGAGAGAGAGAGTGAGACTGTGTATCTCTGGATGAGTGTACTTATATATGTGTGTGTATGCATTTGTGAGTGATGCCTCGGTTGGTATTTCTTCTCTTAGTCACTTCACTATAATAACTTCCATTTCTTTAGAAATATAATCCAAAACACGCACAGCACAAATACACATACACAAACACACATGAGCAAATTCATACTTAAATGTTCACAAACACTTAATACTCACACATTTATATACGCATACATACATACATATATATATATATATATATATATATATATATACAGACACACACACACACACACACATACCGTAAACATACATGTACATACACATGCATACAGTAATCCCACAGATCTATCAACAAACTTAATCCTGTCCTGTGATAATTAGTAAAATATCAGGTGAATTGAAGAATGAAAGTGTTTAAGAGAATTAGAGGAGAGAGAGAGAGAGATAGTTAGAGACAGAGATAGATAGATAGAGAGAGAGAGAGAGAGAGAGAGAGAGAGAGAGAGAGAGAGAGAGAGAAAAGATAATATATAAAGGAGATGGGTGAATTTCAAAGATTCTCTAAGAATCTTATTTACTTAATTTATCAGTTTGAAATTATAAGGCTGCTGCCACATTGCTGTGTTGCTAACATGCTGGCTAAGTGAGTTGATGTCTCAAAAAAGGGTGTTTTTTGTGGAGTTTTCATAGGTGAGGACACTTGATGTGGTGAACCCACATCTACTGAGTGGCATGTCATCAGGTAAAGCACAACATATAAAGAGAAGGTGGGGAGAGAAGGGGAAAGGGTAGCAAAGAGAGAAGACAGTGACAAAGAGAGAAGAGAGAGAGTGTCAGAGAGAAGAATGAGAGGGTGTTGAAGAGAGAAGGGGAGAGAGAGTGACAAAGAGAGGAGGAGACGGGAGAGAGTGACGAGGGGAGAAGGGGAGAGAGTGACGAGGGGAGAAGGTGAGAGAGAGAGTGTTGAATAGAAGAGAGAGAGAGTGTTGAAGAGAGAAAGAGTAACAAAGAGAGAAATAGTAAAAAAGCAGGTGAGACCGACTCAGTAACTAAGTCAGTGTTCTTATAAGAGCCGGCATAGTTTAGAAGTTCAATTGACAATGATTTGGTTTTGACTTTGGTCTTCCTGCCATGGCATGATTTTCCTACTGTAGCCTCCAGCTGACCGATGCCTTCTCAATGAAATTGGTAGATGGAAACTATGTGAAGACCTGTTGTGTGTATGCGTGTATTTATGTTTGTTTAATGTTGTATGTATGAACAGCATGATATAGAGATGAGTAGAGAGATTAAGAGTCATAGTAGACTGCCACTAATCCAGCAACCTGTAAAATGGTAAAATCAGTAATCCGGCACTAATTTCAGTTAGAAAACTTTCAAATAATTTAAAATTTCCCGGGCTGCCACATCAACTGGCCACTACAATTTGTTGGTGCTACTTGCTGCATAAACACACACACATCATTTGTAAACAAAGGCAGGCCTTTATGGTTTGGTTTTTTTATTCATTATTATACCATTTTCATTTTTAGTCCCAGCCATGGTTCCAAGGCATAATGGAAGGGCTTCTCATGATGTAAAGTGTAAACACGATACATTGTTCTTAAAAGAAAAAGTTGAACTGTTGAAAAAACTTGACAGCAGTGTGTCTCTCTT
>NC_142932.1:43911999-43936999 GCF_046866305.1 Octopus bimaculoides | reverse complement strand
TTCAGAATCAATTGAAGCACATAGTAGTTAATTTGAAATTCGGTTATGAAAGGGTTAATAAAGCAACTATTATTATCATTATTATTATTGTCATCGTTGTCATCGTCATGTTTTCAACAGTTTCATGCAAGTTTCTGTTGCATTACCAGGTGCACGTTAATGTTTCTGAGGTGCATACAGCATTGTATTTGGGAGGTTTTAGAACAGTGTTTGTATGCTACATCAGTTTTACTTTGTTGTATCTGATGTTAGTTTAATGCTTTGTCTGTTTGTTATGCAGAGTGTGTGCAATACAAATGGTGTTATTTTGTTGAGTGGTGTTTGTGTTTCACATGTGCTGCATGTGCCGTCTTGCATTTTATAACTTAATCTGCCATGTGTAGCAGTGATACTGTAAAGCTGACAAGGAATACATTGCCTTTTATTGGCAAGTTTGCATTGCAGAAAAAGTTACCTGTGTAAGTCATGTGTAGTGTCATAAAGGGAATTATATATCACATTTTATTAACACTAGACAAACAAGAGATAAGTATTATGTCCTATGGATCTTTAATATGTAGTGTTTTGTATTGGGCAGTACAGGGCATGCATTGTGTGCAGACAATACACTTGCTTTTGAACTAAATACATCACATAAAATGTTAGCTATCCTTTAACAGGTATGCCTTTTATGTTTTTATTCTGGACTGAATCATTAGAGTGTCAGTCAATGATTTGCAGTATTTAGTCAGGGCTCTTTATATTCTGAGTTCAAATCCTTCCAAGATCAACTCTTGATTTTCATCCCTTGAGGTTTGACACCAATCGAGTACTTAGGTCAATGGTATTGGCTAGCTCCTTTCCCTCAAAATTGCTGGCTTTGTGTCTAAATCAGTGAGGATAATTAGTCTTATGGGTGGATTAGCAGAATCATTAGAGAACTGAAAAAGTGTTTTGCAGTGTTTGTTCTGGCTCTTTCTCTTTACATCCCAAGTTCAAATCCTCTCAGGACATTATATAATCTAGCTATTGTATTCCAATGCACTTATGCCCTACTTCCACTGGATCTGTCATTCTCTCTCCATTGGGTAATTAATATTCCATTGCCAAGGGGTTCATACCTATCTTTCTAGAAACATTGTACCCAAACACACGTGGAGGCGCAATGGCCCAGCGGTTAGGGCAGCGGACTCGCGGTCTTAGGATCGCGGTTTCAATTCCCAGACCGGGCGTTGTGAGTGTTTATTGAGCGAAAACACCTAAAGCTCCACAAGGCTCCGGCAGGGGATGGTGGCGAACCCTGCTGTACTCTTTCACCACAACTTTCTCTCACTCTTACTTCCTGTTTCTGTTGTGCCTATAATTCGAAGGGTCAGCCTTGTCACACTCTGTGTCACGCTGAATATCCCCGAGAACTACGTTAAGGGTACACGTGTCTGTGGAGTGCTCAGTCACTTGCACGTAAATTTCACGAGCAGGCTGTTCCGTTGATCGGATCAACTGGAACCCTCGACGTCGTAAACGACGGAGTGCCAACAACCCAAACACACACTGACAATTTATATTTGAGAAGCACTTCATTGTACTTTCAGCCATCAATCCATCTTCACTGCCTAGTATTCCAGGCAGGGTCATGGGGGTTACAGTTCTCAGACACCTCCTCCATAAGGTTCTATCAGAAGTAACCATCAATGCACTTTTTTCCTGGGTTCCCAAGTGTGACTAACTGGGGCAATGGACATTATCCAATCACCTCACTCCTGGTCCCCTGTTAGGTCTCTTGCCCTTTGGTTGGGCTTGCAAAATTTGCTTCACAATTCTTTCCTGCAGCATGTACTTTTATACATGTTAAAAATACAGCTACAAGTTTTGCTAATTGGTTTAATCCCTTCATGATAATGTTTCTAATGAGAGTAGCTTGTTAACTATGTGTTTTAGTTAATTTTCACAGTAATGAAGATATTGGAGAAAATTTAGTAAACTGTCTATATATTGGTTATTATTGTTCCTTAGCTCCAAGTCATCTTTTATTATCAGTGAACTTGTAATTGAAGTTATTCAAACCATGGTCATTCCATTGATTTTCCATCTTTTATGGCATAATGATTCCTGAAACCTATCACTCTATGTGTCTTTTACTTTCAAATCCTGCTCAGGCCAAATTTGACACTCCTCCTCCTTGACTATGTATTACGTGTATATGCATAGCCCTTGACAAGTTTTATTGAAGAAGACAAGGCACAGGAGTGGCTGTGTGGTAAGTAGCTTGCTTACCAACCACATGGTTCCAGGTTCAGTCCCACTGCGTGGCGCCTTGGGCAAGTGTCTTCTACTATAGCCTCGGGTCAACCAAAGCCTTGTGACTGGATTTGGTAGATGGAAACTGAAAGAAGCCCGTCGCATATATGTATATATATGTGTGTGTGCGTGTGTCTGTGTTTGTCCCCCCACCCAACATCGCTTGACAACCGATGCTGGTGTGTTTACGTCCCCATAACTTAGCAGTTTGGCAAAAGAGATCTATAGAATAAGTACTAGGCTTACAAAGAATAAGTCCTGGGGTCGATTTGCTCGACTAAAGGTGGTGCTCCAGCATGGCTGCAGTCAAATGACTGAAACAAGTAAAAGAGTAAAAGAGTTGCTCATACAGACAAGTTTCCTTCTCTCAACAATTGATCTTGTCCAAAGAAAATGTCACGGTCACAACCTTAAGGCCAGTACAACTTGGCATCAGTGTTATTGCAAACATCAGAACACAAAGGGCTGGAGCTGATACCATAGACATCTTGTCTGACCCTCTAACAAATCCAACAATTTAGAGTGGTACTTTTTATCAAGCTTGCTTCACAGCTACATAGTTTGGGGTTCAGTCCCACTGTATAGCAGTTTGGGTAAGTGCCTTCTATTACTGCCCTGGATTCACCTAAGCTTCATGACATGTGAGTAGATTTAGTTAACAGAAACTGAAAGAAGCCTGTCGTGTGTGCGTGCGTGTGTTACTGTCATGGAGAAATATTGCCTTTTCTGGAAACAGGTAAGGGTTGATCACAGGAAGAGCATCTGACCATAGAAAATCTGCCTCAATAAAATTTTAACCATCCCATGCAAGCATGGAAAAGGTTTCAAAGTGGTGGTGGTGGCAGTGAGTTAAATTTGACCTCAGCGGGATTTGAACTCAGAGTGCGGTAAATCAGAACAAACATTATGATGCATTTTATCCAACACCACCTACTACTTCATTGATTCATTTATTATTAAATGTATGTTAGGCAGCGCCAGCATAATATCATTTTTGTATTAGTACGTCCTGTTGATGCTGACCAACTGACATCCCAGAATAACATTGATATTACATTGAGATTTTAATACAGGTGTTCTCAGTTGGGTCAGTGTTAAAGTAGTTAATACAGATTCTCCTTAAATAACTAATTACATTTTGGTAGAATAATAATTTTAAAAAATATCATCAGTATCTCTATATTCCCTTGAAATTCATTTTTAAGGATGATTTTATTAATTTTACATTGTTACAATAAATCAAATGTCACTGATTACACCATTTCTATGTGTTGTGTGATACAGGTTTATTTTTATGTTATTTATTGCTCTCATTTGAGTTAATTATGTATGCCCTATCATGTATATGTGTCATATATGACTATAGCAAACATAGTATTCTTGTTGAATGATCCTAACTAGTGTTAAGTCTGTGTTTGTTGTTGATTGTTAAGGAAAAAGGATATTGTTTGTTGTGGCATCAGTTTGTTTATTTTCTTCCTATTTCTTTCCTTTGCTTTCTTGTAAAACAATAGTATCATTCTCCAGAGTTTGTTTTTGTTTTTTGTTGTTGTTTTCTTTTTAATTTTTATTATTTCCTTTCTAATTTACATGTGTTTATTTATCAAAAGTGTTCCAGGTGTCTTTCCATAGTGGTACAATATCAGGTGTCTGCTTAAACATTTATGCTATATTACATTGTTTGCAATTGTCATGCGGGCATGTAAATTTGTATGCAACATTGGTTTGCTTGTTCTGAGTTTTACTGCTTGTTTTCTCTTTATTTTTGGTGTTCATTGCAAACATCACGTACATTAATTTCAAATGACAAGTCGCAGCTAATGATATATTATCACAAACACTGAAAATTTGATAACCTCATTTACATAAAAAAAAAAACAAATGCATCTGAGATATAACATAATACTTCACATAGGATACAAATTCATGAACCATCAGCCCAGAAGTTTTGTAGCTAGTATGAATTTTTAAAATTTTTTTTAGTTAGGTAGATAAATAAACAATTCATTTCTGGTATGTAATGTAATATCTGAAACTGGATAAAGACACAAAAGCCACGTGCAGGAAGTCTGATATTCACATTATATTTAAATTCAAACAAAATTTAGTGAAATTTGTTTTTGAACATGAAGTATTAAAATAAATTTTAAAAAATACTTTTATTCAGCGTTGAGTGGTTGAGAAACTTACTTTACAACCATGTGTTTTGGGTTCAATCCAACAGCATAGCACTTATCTTTTATCTTCTATCTTTTATTTGTTTCAGTCACTAAACTGTGGTCATGCTGGAGCACCACCTTGAAGAATTTGGAGTTGAATGAATCAACCCCAGTACTTTTTTTTTTTGTTTTTAAGCCTGTACTTTTTTTATCGATATCTTTTTGCTGCACCACTAAGTTACAGGGACATAAACACACCAGCACCAGTTGTCAAGCAGTGGTGGTGACAAAGACACACACATGCACATGTGTGTGTGTGTATATATATATATATATATATATATGAAGGAGTGTACACAAAAGTAACTAGAAACGTTCTCTGTGAGACAGGTCCATTGTAGTTCAGGCTTCTGCTGCTAGGAGCCACTTGATGCAACCCTCAAGCATCAGTCTGCAGACCAGCATTGTCCCCTGATGTCATACTGACATATGATGCATCATTGTTTTGCAGTACTTCTCTCCTGTTCATCAATTTTTGTGATGGCTGAAATGAAGGAACAATGTGCTTCCATAAAATTCTGTTTTCTGCCAGGGAAAACAGGAGCTGAAACAGTTGTCATGCTTCAACAGCTTACAAGACCACTGCCATGAGCAAAACACAAGTTTACAAGTGGTTTTTATGCTTTACGGATGGTTACTTCTCACTTGAGGGCCAACCTCATTCAGGGTAGCTGTTGGCCGACTGAACAAATGAAAGCATCATGAAAATTCATGAACTGATCTTGGAAGACCATCACCTAACAATTGACAAATTTGTTGATATGAATGGTGTGTCCTGGAGCTCCTGCCAACAAAATTTGGAGTGAGGAATTGTGAATGAAAAGAGATGCAGCAAAATTTGTGCCTCACCCACTCACAGAAGATCAAAAGCAGTCATGACTGAATGTGAATCATGAACTGAAAGAACAGTTGGAAGTTGATCCAGACCTTTTTCAAAGGTCATCACCGGTGACAGAAGCTGGTGCTACGGAATTTGAAGATGTGGAAGAGATGAAGAAAAAAATCGATGGAGGCACTGTGTTGCTTACAGTTCAATCCAACCACTTGTAACATCTTAAGCAAATTTGGACTGTTATAACTGAGAATTAAGTTGTGTCTTAGGAGTAGAAAAAATTTGGTAAACAGAAACTATGCATGAGTCAGTTTTACACACACACATGCACAAACATGCATACACACACATACCCATACACACATACATCTTATTTTTACTTGTTTCAGCCATTGGATTGTGGCCATGCTGGAGCACCACCTTCAAGGGTTCTGTTTAAAAATCACTCCAAGTTGTATATTTAAGCCCGGTATTCATTCTCTTGGGGGGTTTTTTTTGCCAAACCACTATATCATGGAGACAAACAAACCAACACTGGTTGTCAAGTGGGGATTGAGGACTAATTATAATAGACTGGAGGACAAACACACACACTCACACACTCACATACACATATATATAGAGAGAGAGACAGACAGTCTGACAGACTGAGACAGACAGACAGACAGAGTCAACAAATGAGATCAAGAGACGCTCAATATACACATGTAGTAGCGCTCAAATGATTTGAACTTACAGGTGGAAATAGCATGAAAGTATGTTAAAGGATTGTTTTATATTTGTTACATTAAGTGACTTTTTATAAAATGCTACTGGTTTCGATGTGTATGTCCATTGCATCAAATATTAGAATTCTTTTTTTCAGTTCAATATAATTTTGAAACTTGACCCCTTGAACTGCATTTCAGACCCCTAAATAGACAATATATATAAGAAGAGATTCTAAGATGAAATTTCTGAACTCTGCAAAAATTATGAGAACAAACTGTTCAATTTCTAACTTTTTCTTATTCCCTAATTTTTTACTTTCAATTCTTATTATTTGATAAGATGGTCATCCACAACAAAACCAGTAATATTCTATAAAACGTTACTCAATGTAACAAATATAAAACAATCTTTAAACATTCTTTCATGCTGTTTCCACCTTTATTTTCATAACTTTTGATTTGCATAGATTCTTAACCCCCTTTTCAACCACACACACACACACACACACACACACATACACACACACATATATATATATAGCCAAAATGTTTGGCTGAATATCACCTGATGAAACGGAATGGTTGTGTAACAATGCAAATTTGTGTAATATTCTCTGTTTTGTAATGGAGTTAGGTTTGTGAATAAACCATGGTGGATGTTTTGAGCTATTTATTTGTTTCTGTTTACCATATATATATATATATATATATATATATATATATATATATATTAATTTATTTATTTATTTGTGTGTGTGTGTTTTTGTGAGTGTGTTAATGCCCACCCCCGTGACAGCTTGACAGTTCAACATAAGAAACTGATAGAATGAGTACCAAACTTAAAAATGTAAGTACTGGGGGTGATTTGTTCAACTAGACCCTTCAAGGCAGTGCCCCAGCATGGCAGCAGCCCAGTGACTGAAACAAGTAAAAGACAGATAACAAATGCATATATATATATATAAATGTACATATACCCATCTAACCATTAGTCTAGTCAACTATTTATCTCTCTATCTATCATGCTACCATCTATCCGTCTATTATTCTCTCTGGCATTCATTGTTATCATGTTATCATACATCCATCTTTGTTTTAGTTTGAATTGCAAATATTTACTGAAGCTAAACAGACAAATGCTGTATGGGTTAGAGGCAGAGTTTGTATGGAAATTGATAGGTTGAAAGTGATGATGCAGGTGGTGTTGAAGGACTGATTTCAAATCCCAAGATAACCTATTTTTCTTTTCCAATATCGGGTTCTTTTTCTTTTTAAAAAAAAATTCCACTTCAAATTGTTCTTCTTTCAAAATGTATTACACCTTCTTGTAAACTATTTCTTGCAGGCTTTCCCCCCCCCTCTCTCTCTCTCTTGTTGTAGTAGTAGTAGTTGGGGGGGGGGGGGCAGTAGTTATTGAACACATGTACTGCATGTTTACTTTATATTTATTTTCTACGTATATTTGGTTAATTTCAGAATGATGGAAGAATCAAAGTAAAGTAGTTGCTCTGCAATGTGCAATATTCTGATTATCATGCACATATCAATGATATCAAAGTTATCTATATTAGAATATAAACACATAATTACTCATATTGATACATATACAAACACATATACACCCTCACACTTACACACTTCTCTTTACTCTTACTCTTTACTCTTTTACTTGTTTCAGTCTTTTGACTGCGGCCATGCTGGAGCACCGCCTTTAGTCGAGCAAATCGACCCCAGGACTTATTCTTTGGAAGCCTAGTACTTATTCTATCAGTCTCTTTTGCCAAACCGCTAAGTTACGGGGACGTAAACACACCAGCATTGGTTGTCAAGAGATGTTGGTGGGACAAACACAGACATACAAACACATACATAAATATATATATATACAGATATACGACAGGCTTCTCTCAGTTTCCATCTACCATATCTACTCACAAGGCTTTGGTCGTCCCGAGGCTATAGTAGAAGACACTTGCCCAAGATGCCAATATATATATGCCAATATATATATTCTCAACACATTCCACAAGACTTGGACACATGGGCTCAGGAACAGAGGGTGCAGGGGTGCAAGTGCACCTCCAAAGATTTTGGGTGTGTAAAATCAAAATCTGCACCCCTACTCACTTTTACCAAATTTAGAAAACAGCGTGTAGAAAGGAATCTCTAAAAAGTATTTTAAAGTTAGGTATCTTCTTAAAGAACAAAGAACAAAAATATATAAATAAAACAAGAAGGCCTTGTTTGTAATTAAATTATGGACCTGGGTTTGCACCCCCATCCCCCACTAAGCAAATTTCGTTCCTGAACCAGTGCTTGGACAGGAATATGCCATTTGCTGTTGGGTTTCCTTGTCGGAAAACATTTTCTCTCTTTGGACAATGTGTGGTAATGAAATACATATTTCAGTTATGTAATGTTATCTGAGGCACTTGTGTTTCAGTATTATTCTGTCTCTTCAAGAAGAGATAGTACCCAGAACTCTGCATCTAAACAAGAACAGTTGTTCTTGCATAGCACTGTGGGCCAATGTCTTTTACTATAGCCTCATAGCCTCTGGCCAACCATGGCCTTGTAAGGGATTTGATAAACAGAAACTGAGAGAAGCTCATTGTATATATACACACACACACACACACATACGTGTGTGTGTCTCCCTGCCATAACTTGACAACCGATCAGATATGTTTATGTGCCCGTATCTTAGAGGTCCAGCAAAAGAGACCAATAGAATAAGTACTAGGCTTACAAAGAATACGTCCTGGGGTCAATTTCTTTTACTAAAACCCTTTGAGGCAGTGCCCCTGTAGTCAAATGACTGACACAAGTAAAAAAAATAAAAGAATAGATGTGTGTGTGCATATGTGCATGTGTGTGTGTTTGTGTGTTCTGAAAGAAGAACACTGTTGACAGTGACTTTGAAGTCTTGGTCAGTTGAGGCATCATCAGACAATATTCATGTTTAAGAATAATAAATTTTTCCTCAACAAAAGTATAGAGTACCCCAACAAATTAATGTAAAATAGTTTTTATTATAACCAAACATAAAAACTAGCATTATCACACACATACACACACACACACACACACACCTAACCTAGACCATGCTGATGATCAGCTCATCCACTGTGTTATACAGTGTAAGATATGTTAAAATTCCTTGAGAATGCTGCAGCCAAAATCAGACTGTTTCTTAATGCAGACAATATCTAATGACATGACCATCAATGAAGACAACCACCAGCTAGTTTGTTTTCTTTTCCAATGGATGTACATGATGTAAGGAAGTCACTGACATTAAGTAGTTTGGGTCCCATGTCGCTGACAGTAAGAAAGACATTCCCACATGCTAAGAACAAGCCCAGGTTACTTGTAACAAGTTTCAAAATATTTGGGACAAGTGAAGTGAGCACTGGAAAGTTCCGAGGATGTGACTTCCTGAAAAGATCCTAGCTTTTCCTGGGAAGTTCTGTTCCTGGACAGCTCCGAGGAAGGGACTTTCTGGAAAGTTCCGAGGAGGGGGAGGAATTACTTCCTGGAAAGTTCTGAGGAGGGGCGCCCATCATGCTGCTGCTGAATTTGGATACTTCAATAATGTGTAACGGCACGCACATGATATCTTGAATGGACCAGCCGCTGGTCAAGATGTTCTTATAACTCCAATGTCCCTCCCTCCCTCCCATATGATCTACAAGTTTAAGCGGCTTCAACTTCCTATCAAACTCTCCTTTGCAATGGCAATAAATAAGGCACAGGGTCAATCATTGCAAATGGTTGGTTTAAATCTCACAGAGCAAGTGTTCTCCCATGGCCAACATTACGGTGGATGCTCCTGTGTTGGTAGGCCACAAGTCTGTACATTTGTGCATCAGAATGGAAAACGAGAAACGTTGCTCACAAAGAAGTGCTCCACTGAAAAAACGGCATTTCTTCACATCTTCCAAATCACTACAGTCATCTGCCACCTCAAAAGCTTCGTACTTGCCGTGCCAGCCAACATAAGTCAATGATACACAACTTCACTCATTCACTCTATCTCTCTTTCTCACCTTCTTTCTCTCTCACATACACACGCGCACACACACACACACACACACACACACACACACACACACACACACACACACACGTCCATTTCATATAAAATTTTTATGGTTACAACTGCTTACAAAAATTGGGATTAATGTATAATTTTTTTTTATGTTCATAATTAAATAAATGTTTTAATGATTATACAGACGTTCAATAGAATAGCTCTCAGAAACAGACTACGTACAAATTCTTTCTTCACAACTCCTGAAACCATTTTCTAACAGGGGGTTGATGAAATCTTCATACAGCTAGAGGCTCCAATCGAAACAGGGGACCCGAAATGATAAGGTTGAGAAACACTGTTGTAGATTATGCCGAACCAAAAACGATCACAGCCACATCATCCAAACAGGCCGGTTGTAACCGGGTTTAGCTGCTAGTATATATATATATATATATATATATATATATATAGAAAGAGAGAGAGAGAGAGAGATATTATGTATGTATGTTTGTATATATGCAAATATTAGGTTCGCTCATGCCCCATTTGGTTTGTTGTTGTCTACTTAAATTGTATCACTGTTTCCAGGAGCAAACTGAAAACAAGACAAAACAACAACAGCAGCACAAACAAAAATTAACGAAAGCCCTAAACCAAAATAGCTCACTAAGACCAAAAATAAACAAATCAATCAATCGGTGTCCCCCGCAAATCCTCTTCCTTTTCCCCAGCTCCAATGAACCCTTGCTCTTCTTCCACCACTCTACCACTTTATATTTTATAGCATAATTTTTGTTTTCAAACAGCAAGTAACACATTTATGTTAATGTGTGTGTGTGTGTGTGTGTGTGTGTGTGTGTGTGGTCTTGTGCTGGCATCATGGACATGTTTGGCTGCTATATCATCTCTTGTTTAAATAGGATTACCTTTGCCTGTCTTGTGTATATGAAATATCCAAACGTATTTACTGCTCAGGCCCAACATCCTCTTTCTCCATTCCACTTCTAAGCACACACACACACACACACACATTCACCTTTTCTCTATCTATCTATACATATATTTATGTATGTGTTTGTGTGTAAGATATATAAGTGTTGTGTGGGGAGTGAAAGGAAGGAAGCTAGGATAAAGAAGGCTTTATTTTTCAACTTGGACATAATTACACTGGCTAGTTGCATGTTGGTGCTCTGTGATATCAAGTGTGGGAGGTGGGGCAGTTGAGAGAAATAGAAACAGCCTATGGTGGTGCTGTTTTTGTTGTTGTTGTTGTTGTTGTTGTTGGTGGTGGTGGTGTTTGGGTAATGGTCATATACTCTATCTGATTGTGATGGTGTGCTGGTATTTTTGGTGAGAGGTTGGTGTGATAGGAGGTGAATGGAGGTAAAATATTGGATGGGTTGGTAGCTCAGTTGGGTTGTTGTAGTGGTTGTGGTGATGGTGGTTGTGGTTGTGGTGGTGGTGTCTTGGATTGGATAAAGATAGAATTTGTGCATGGTTAAAAATCTCTTACATCAGGAAGTTGTCAGTTACTGTGTCTTAAACATTCACTGTCGCTACGACCGACCAACCCAACCAACCAGTGCCATCACTACCATCATTACCAGCACCAACACCACTATTAGCACCACCATTCATACCACCCACATCATCGCTGCTACCAATGCAACTACCGGCTTCATCATCACCTCTGCCACCACCATCATCATTGTCACCCCCCCACACACACACACTGCCAACACTCTCACCCATCATTTACAGCCACAACCATCAACACTAACAACATAACTTTGCAAGGAAAATTTCAGGTGTGAGGGTGGATAATATTGTTCCAGGTGGAAAGCAAGGAACACAAGGATAATGGTGCTGATGGTAGCCTAATGGTGACTATGGTGGTGGCAGCAGCAGTTTTGTTGTTGTTGTTGGGGTAGTGGTGGTGGTGATGGTGGTGGTGGTGGTGGTAATAGTTATATGGGGAGTTGAGGTGGGGGGGTTGTTGTTGGTTATCTTACTGACTGCCAGGCACTCTACCTGCCCCTTACCTTCACCTATTTACCAAAATACTAGCGCTTACCATCCTTCCTATTTCTTTTTCTATCCCCCCCTTCTCTCACCACCACCCCCATCTCTCTGTCTCTCTTTCCTTCTTTCTCTCATGCATCTCCACATTTGTTGTGTGTGAAGAAAGATATTGCGAGAAACTCATCTTTTAACAAGGAATAATTTGGAGGGGGAGGGGGTGCAGGGAAGAAGAGGAAAGTAAACCTACAGCTAAAATAAAATATACATAACAACAATAAAAACAATAATAATAATAATAATAGTAATAATAATAATAATAATGGGAAAAAAATCTACCTTCAGATTCTCATATATTGTAATGCTACTGAAGGAAGTTACATTTTTGATGTGTTGCATAAACTAATACATTTGAATACGTGTATTGGCAGTGACTATAAAACATGCATGCATGACTTTGTAAAGTGGTGGTGGTGATGGTGGTGGTGGTATGGCAGAGGATAGATGTGTACCTATGTGCTTGTAGTGTGTACTTACATTTGTATTCTATACTTACGTGAGAATAAAGAGGAGAGACTAACAAACTGCGTGTCTGTTTGTGTTAACATATGTGTATATGTATGTATGAATGCATGTATATATTTCTGTGTGTGTGTGTGTGTATATATAAATACAAAGACTCATGCACACATGCACACACTCAAATACATACACATATAGACAGTGAGAGTGAGAGAAAGAGGGAGAAGATGAAATGCCAAACATATCATCATCATCATCATCATCGTTTAACGTCCGCTTTCCATGCTAGCATGGGTTGGACGAAAATATATATATATATATATATATATATAAACACACACATACACACGCATCCGTGTACACTACACTTCCACGAGTATTTGCATATTTTTGTGTTTATGTGTGCATGTGTGTATATGTGTATATACTCACACAGTCACACATATATATGTATGTATATATAGATACCTAACCATGTAAATGCGCTTATGTATGTAAACATATACATATATATCTATATATATAGATATATACATACATATATATATATATATATATATATATATATCTGTATATTCTTATACATATTTGTATGTGCATGTATGTCTACATATATATTTATATATATATGTATGTATATATATATTTTTATTTGTATTTAAATGTGTGTCTGTGTCTCTGTGTATATATATATAGCTATATGTATATTTATATACATATATTTATTTGTATATATCTGTATATGTAAAACCATAAACATCTAATATGTTCGTAGATCATGCCATCTTCTTTACATGTGAAATAACACACCAAGAGAGAGAGGGTGAGATGCAACAACGCCAGTGAAAAACTACTCCCTTTAAAGCTTTATGCCTTCGCCAGAGCCAAGCCAAACAGAACCAGCAAGAAACCTTTACATCTTCTGATAAACTGACATAAAGTTAACGATTACTTCACATGGATTCATTTTGTCATGGGATACGCAACTATAGTTTGAAGGGAGATTTAATCCTAATCCTAATCCCAATCATAATCTTTCCACAATGATACATATACATATACCTTCTGTTATTATCTGTTATAGGGGGATGATATAATACACTTTACTTTGTATCTATCTTAGATAAGATATATGGAAATATATCATCGAGGAAATTTTGACCAGTTCGTGTCAATATTATAGATATGTGTATAAATATGTATGTATATATTTGCGTGTGTGTGTGGGTGTGTAAGTGTGTATATATGTATATATATTTGTACATACATAAATATCTTTGTATAATGCATATATCATACCATACACACACGCACACTATGTACAAATGTATATATAGAGAGATAGTTACATGTGTATATGTGTTTAACAATATATATATATATATATAAATTTATATATATTCATATATATATATATATATATATATATATATATATATAAATTTATATATATTTATATATATTTATATATATATATATATATATATATATGCACACACATTCATATCTACATATATATATATATATATATATATCTTTACACACACACTCTTATATATATGTATATGTGTGTGTATGTATGTATATATATATATATATATATATATATATATATATATATATATGTTCTTATAGAAGAGATATATAGATGGATGAATAAATACATAAATAGACATATAAATAAGAACAAACTTTCCAAACATAACATATTTAGCTTTAATCTTCTTTACTGCTGCCTTCACGTCCGTCTGAGCCATTTCCTAATAGGTTTTTATGTTTTTTCAAAGTACGGTATAGAAATAGTTTCTGTCTACTATATGGCTATAATCTAACCAGCAAGTCATGTTCTGGATCCGTTGGCTGGTGGTGGCAGAAGTGGTGGTGGCAGTGGTGGTGGTGGTGGTGTTGGCGGAGGTGGCAGCGGCGGCAGCAATGATGATGATGAGGGTGGTGGATGTAGTGGTGGTGCTGGTGGCATTGGTCTGGTCTTGGTGTTGGCGGTGGCGTTAGTAGTGGTGGTGACATTGGTCTGGTTATGATGTTGGTGGTGGCGATGGTGGCATTGATGTGGTCATGGTGGTGGTGGTGGTGTTGGTCTGGTCATAGTGTTGGTGGTTTTGGTGGTGGCATTGGTGGTGATAGTGTTGGTGGTGGTGGCATTGGTCTGGTTATGGTGGTGGTGCTGGTGGCATTGGTCTGGTCACGATGGTGGTGGTGGTGGTGGTGGTGGTGGTGATAGTGCTGTAGAGATTGATGATGACAGTGGTGGCAACAGTGGCAGTGGTGGTGGTTAAAGAAATGGTAAAAATATGTCTTTCAAAAATAAGTAACTGTTAGGTTCTCCATCTATTAGAGATAAACCGAAGATTGCAAACCTGGAAAAGCAGACTGAAAAGTGACTATGAGAAAGATTAGATAGATAGATAGATAGAGAGAGGGGGGGAGAGAGAAAGAGAGGGTGCATGAGAGAAAGAAAGACAGAGAGAAAGAGTGAGAAAGCATGAGAGAAAGATATACAGAGACACAGCAAAAAGAAAGATACATAGCATGACAGAGAGAGAGACACACACAACAAGAGAGAGACACACACACAAAGAGAGAGAGACACACACACAAAGAGAGAGAGACACACACACAAAGAGAGAGAGAGAGAGGCTAACTTTGATTGACTAGGTATTTCCCTTACAGTAAGTTTGTACTGAGTAACCAAAGCTGGATTTTTTTTTGATTTTTTTGTTTGTTTCTTTTTTTTCCTTCTTTCTGTTTTGTCAAAGAGAAAGAACTGCAACCACGCCAACTCTTTAACGTTTTGCATTTCGTGTCTTTGAGAACCAAACAAGGTTTTTATCATAAGTGAGTGAAGTTAGTCCAAATCAAAAATCTCAAAGATCCTTAGCTGTCATATTTCCACAGAGAACACTGACTTTGATGTCTGTGTTTAGAAAGCACAAATACACACACAGAACATTCCGTACATCTCTGTTTGTGTCTATCTATCTATCTATCTATCTATCTATCTATCTATTTATCTATCAGTCTGTCTGTCTGTCTGTCTATCTATCTGCCTGTCTGTCTGTCTGTCTATTTATTTATCTATCTATCTATCCATCCAGCCATCTATTCATCTATTTATCTATCTATCTATCTATCTGTCCATCCATCTCTCTATCTATCTATCTATCTATCTATCTACCTAATCTATCTATCTATCTATCATTTATCTATCATTTATCTATCTATCTATCTATCTATCTATCTATCTATCTATCTATCTATCTATGTATCTATCTATCTATTGATCGACTGTCTATCCATCCATCCATCCTACCTGCCTCTAACTTGCTCTCACATACACATGTTTACACACCCACAGGATCATAGTATATAAAAATTACGTTTGTGTTAATGTTGATGTTGTTGTTGGTAGTTGTGGAAAATTGTTTGTTAAACAGAATTTCAAAGCAAGTCAAGTGGATGTCGTTCATGAAACAGCAAAATAAAAAATGAGAAAGGAAAAGCTAACAGAAATTGAAAGAAAGAGAAAAATAGACAAAAGAAATTGAAATTTTATATAAAATTACAAGAGAAAGAGAAACTATATTAGAGTACATTATTCTCAGAAGAATATATACAGCAGTCACCCAATGGAAAATTATTGGTAACATGTCAAAAGACAAACCAAATCTGCTTGTTTGGTTATTTTGTCCTCCATTATCAATAGACATGAACTGATATAAAATTCTTCTGTATGTATAAATGTGCATGTGTTTGTATGTGTTTAGATATATATATATACACAATATACACAATATACACACATGTGCATAAGTGCACTTCACTAGACTCATGGCCCTTGAATCAATATAACCTTACGGTCAAATAATACATTTATATATATATATATATATATATATATATACACATACACACACACACATATTTATATATATATATATATATATATATATATATATAATATGTATATATTTATGTATGTATGTGTATCATATCTGTTCATCAGTTGTTGACTGGAGTTTGGCAGTTTTGGCAAGTGTAACAACACGACAGTATGCTAGTGTATTTAAAGTGAATTCTACCAGGGAAAGCTTTAATAAAGGCAGAACAGAACAAAACAACAAGACAGAGGACAATGTGTTTGTGGTACCATGGGATAAGAAGATAACAAGTGTACAAGAATCTCTGCAAATATTCAGAAACAAATTGTGTACAATAATTAAAGTTTTTCAACATCACAAATAGTATACGGAAGATAGTTGTTTTTGTAGTAGAGATCAAGAGAACAAATAGTAAACAGTTAGAGGTTTTTGACTGAAATGAATAAACAAAACAGCCAAATCAACGGTATTCATTTAACCAATGCAAAATGAAAAGAAGTGGTTAAAAATTGGGTGTAAACCCTTCGTCAAAAAGAGATGAGAGAGGAGAAAGTGGAGATGAGGTGAGTGTTAGCATCAATGTAGTGAAAAAAAGAGAGTATGTGAGGATAGGAGAGTACGGGGGAAAAAAGAGCTAAACATTGTGTGATAAAAGAAATATCAGATATAGGGGATGGAGACAGAAAGAGAGAGAGAGAGAGAGAGAGAGAGAACAAGTTAAGAGATGAGGGAAGAGAGCTAGAGAGAAAGACATAAGAATGGCAAATGGGAGAAAGAGAGAGAGAGAGTGAAAGAGAAGAAAGAAGAAAAGATTGTATGAAGATGAGATGAGAAAATAGGGTGCAGAGAATATAAAGTAAACAAAGTTGATAATAAAGTCAGCATAGTATTGCAAACAAAAAAAAAAAAGAATAAAACTAGAAAAGCACTTGGAGAGCGCAGACCTCCGCCAAACCAGCAGGAGCAACACTACAATGATGACGACGACCACGACGACGACCACCACCACCACCACTACCACCATATCACAATCACCACCACAACTATCCTACCACTATCACCGCCACCACAACCACCAACATCATCATCAGCAGCATTGTCATTGCTTCCACTTCAACCACACACACCGCCATCAACATTATCATGACGGTTACCTTGACAGTCACTTTCACCACCACAACCAATATAACCACTGCAATACCACCATCACACAACTAACACTATCATCAACGCCAATATTACCACCATCACCTCAGCATCACACATCACATCGCTCCTGTCACCATTATAACCACCAATACTATTTCATCCTCCTTCCATACTTATCTCGACTATCATCATCATCATCAACACTGTCTCTGCTTTCACCACAATCGGTTTCTTTACGCTGTTGAAAATCCATTATTTGATTCTCATAGGTCCAAGATTGTTGCAGAATTTTGATTTGTCTACAAAATGGAACAGTTTAAGGATAGAAACCAGGTCTAAACACAATAGCTTATAGACATCCTCTGAATGTAGTTCTATATAAATCTTTAATAATTTTTTTATACTTAAGACCATCAGAAATGAGGTCAGAACAGTACAGAGAAGTATTTTTTATCACAGACAAATGAATTTTGGAAGGGGATCCTTGCAAGTCTACCAGATAGATGGAAGAGCATTGTAGAAAATGAAGGAGAGTATATTCTAGATTAAAAAAGAACTTTGTTTATCTTAATTTCAAAAAATAAAAGATTTATAAAAAAACTGCATTATTTATGGGATGACCCAAGTATAAAGGAGATCTGGCTGCTATTTCTAGAAGGTCAAATGGCCACGTAAGAATGTTTCATTGGCTCAAGTGTGTGTGTATGTGTGTGTTAGTGTGTGTGTGTGTATGTGTATGAGTGTGTGTGTGTGTGTGTGTGTGTGTGTGTGTGTGTGTGTGTGTGTGTGTGTGTACATGCTTAAATGTGTGTCATTGTATTTGACTTGTGGGTTTATGCGTTTGCAGAAGAACATATGCATTTGTATAACATGTATTTCGAAGAATGTTCCTCTAAGTGTGTTGCCATGTATTTACATTTACCTGCAGGGCCATCTTAGCAGCTTTATTGGACCCTGAGCAAATCAATGCAGTGGGCCCTATAATACTTTTTATTGATAGCAATCTACAACATATATTGATCAGATCTGGACCCTTCGACCAGTGAAGACCCTGGGCCACTGCCCAGTGTGCCCATGCCTCAAGATGGCCCTATGTAAATGTCTGAGTATATGACATTGCATGACCAAGTAGTTAAGGTGCAGACCCCTTAATCATAAGTTTGAGTGTTTGAGTTCTGGACCAGGTAGTGCATTATGTTTTTAACCCTTTTGATACTAACTCGACTGAAACCGCCTGGGGCTTTGTAGTACAAATGTCTTGTTTTCATAAGTTTTGAATTAAAATCTTCCACCAAACCTTAGTTACAATTTATGTTCCTAACACTAGCTTAATGATAACTAAGTTATTTTTTAAAATTCTTTGTCATATTTAACATTAATTGAAAGAAACACAGAGTATCTCAAAATAAATCCGGTAACGAAAAGCATTAAACAAGGCACACCAATTTTCACACTGTTCCAATCTAATCAGCCAACACTGGATACCAACCTACTACTGGTGCAGCCCTCTCACCTTTGAGCTGACATATCCTCAATGTTCTGCTGGACCAAGGACAGGAAAACCAAGAGGCAGTCTCTGCCCAGTTGTGACTGTGTAGGCACAAGAAACAATTAGCAAAAGAATGGTACTTACTACCAAATATACATACTTGTAAGTGATGGCTATACTGCTCTTCATATCAGTATGTTTGTATCTACGTGTGCTCGTGTGTGTGTATGTGTGCACATGAACACAAGTGCATATTTGTTTGTGTGCCTACAAATGTGTGTGTGTATGAACGCACACACAAGTACATGTTTGTGTATGTTTGCGCGTGTGTGTGTATATATGTGTGTTTCTGAGTTCCGGAATCTGTGAATGTGGCCATGCTTATTTTTGCATTTAATTTGAGTTTGTGTGTTTATCAGTAACAGTGTGTTTGGATCTGGGTGAATGCTTGTGTAGTGTGGTTGTGTGTTCAAACATATGCAGGTCAAGTATGTGTATAACGTATGTATGTTTCAATTTCTACATATGTGAAGCTTCATACATGTATGTTTGTATAATTATGTGTGTGTGTGTGTGTCTTGTGTATATATATATATACATATGTGTGTGTGTAAATGTCTGGCCATGGTTAAGCAGATGAGGGTTGGTGACAGGAAAGGCATCTGTCTGTAGAAAGTTCACTTCAGCAAATTCTCTGTGACCCATGCAAGCATGGAAAAGTGGATATTAAAGGGATGATGATGTTCATGTTTTTTCTTTAGTGTGTGTGTGTGTGTGTGTGTGTGTGTGTGTGTGTGTGTGTGTGTGTATATGGACTTATATTCATACTTAAATATTATACATGCTTATATTTTTGGCTTCACCAGGGATAGAATATCGATGACTATATTTGTACTTTTTTGTTCTTTTATTTTTCCTGCCAGAAAAATAACAAAACATGAAACAATAATGCTGTTTTCCTATATCTCTTCAGAACATATTCAACTTAAGATAACCTTGTTGCCATCAGAATTCTTCTTTGAGTGTTTTGTTTACCATTTCTATCTTGAAGAGATTCTAGGATGGGTTTGGAACAAGCTTTCCATTCTCTGATCTCTGATCATAGACATGGTAGATATTTAGATATTCTGTGTACTGTGAAAGCCTCAAGTTGTTAGTTCAATGGTGTCTCCTTTGTTCTAACAATGTGTGTTTGTGTATTTCTGCATGTATGTGTATATGTGTGTGTGCATATATATAGGAATGTATATGTATGAGTGAGTGTGTGCGTATGTGCATGCAAATATTTATATGTGTGTGTGTGTATATATATTCATATATATATATATATATATATATATGCACATATTTATATGTGTGTGTATATGTATATATATGTGCATATATATATGTATATATGTGGATATATTTATGTGTGTGTGTGTGTGTGCATATACTCATATATGTGTATACACACACGCACACATGTATATACAAATATCGTTTCATTGTCTGATTTTCTTTCTTTCTTTCTTTCTCTCTCTCTTGTTTACTTTACCGTGCTCTTTGCACTTTCATTTTGCTATTCCATCTTATCTAGATTCTCTCTTTCAAATTTACCAGAAAACTTGCACCAATCAAAGGAACGACTCTTTTTTTTTTTTTTCAAAACTTCAAATTAATGTCAGCTTTTTTCTTCCTTCTCTCAGGATTCATTTAAGTTGTGTTAGGGTTAGGGTTATTTTTAATGTTTATTATTGTTTATCTTTTGTCCTATTTTACCTTCTTTATTTTCAAAATATGAATCTATTGTTTTGATCAAGATAGTATTTCTTCACTCTTTCCCAAACCTAGCTTCACCATAGACCATTCCATAGTATTCAAGAAAGACACACACATACAGATATTCCTTTGCCTAATATCTGTCTTTTTATTTTTATTGTTTTGTTTTATGCTAACATAGGTTTAGACAAGAGTTATGTGTGGAAGGAATTTATGGATGAATGGTATTTCTGTCATCATCCTTACCTGTTTTTCGAGTAAGGGATTTTTTTTTTATTCCACAGGTCTCTGAAAGAGCATACAAACACAAATTCACACATATGCATGCACATACACATACACATGGCTTCCTGCAGTTTCTGTTTACCAAATACCCTCACAAGACAGTGGTTGACCTAGGGTGAAAGCAGAAGACACCCTAGGCCATGTCCAGTTGGACCAAATCCAAAACCTCACAGCCATTCTTATACATGTAAATATATATATATATATATATATATATATATATATATATATATATATATATACATATATATATATATATACAAAGACAAGGCATAAATAGTGGTCATTACATTTTCTTCTTTATTGTAGTAAATTTGACTAACACATACACACACACACACAATTACTGCTGTTATATATATATATATAATTATTATTATTATTATTAAATTTCAGGGTAGTAAAAAATTATTTAGAATTTTTTTTTTTTTTTGCTACCAGTGGCCTAGCGTGTAGAAAAACTAGTCAATAGACTATAAATTATTCATATAAATACAGTGTACATTTAAACATATAAGAGATGGCAATAATCGGACATCTAACCTGCTAGAAGGAGTAGTTAAAATCCAAACCACTATTAGGGGTATCTACAAAAGGGAATGAAAAATAAAAACATTTACCATCTATTCCCTGGACCATAGTTTCAAGTAATTTGCTAGGCAAGGCTCTCATCAGCAGGCAAGACAAATGTACACTGTATTTATATGTTTATACAGATATATATATATATATATATATATATATATATATATATATATATATATATATGTAATACATGTTTTTATGTGCTACTAATAGTTTCATATGTTGACAAATACCTCAAAAGATATGAAACTATTTGTAGCACATAAAAAATGTATTGTGTATATTAGATAATATTTATCTCTCACCAGATGGAGTACTTTTTTGTTGATCTTATCATCACAGAACAATACATTATATATATATATATATATATATATATATATATATATATATATATATATATATATATATATATATATATAGGAAAATGAAAAATAATAATAAGGCAGAATGCTAAACTGAAAGCATATTTTAATATAGATTTCTAACCGGCTTTCATTGCATGGCAAATTTTCAAGAAGAGGGAGAATAAAAATGTTTTTTTACAAAAAAGTGAAAAATGAAAAAAATAATATGTAAAAATATAAATATACCAATACATTATATTGTCTTTGAGCTTTTAAAGTTCAATGGTAATCCATATAGATAATAGTTGGAAAAATAAGGATGCATGAAAATTGAGAGTTGTGTTAGGTTAGGAAGTGTGGTGTCAAAACAGGAAGTGTGTGTAAGGGGGGACAAATTTCTTTAGTTGGAGTTATGGACTTTTTGTCAACAGTGACCTTATTTCTCTAGGAACATACATAAACTTCCTGTTGGCAAAGAGTCCATAACTCCAACTAAAGAGATTTGTCTCCCCTTACACACACTTCCTGTTTTGACACCACACTTCCTGCTTAACACATAAACCTTTAGCTCCTTTTTTTTAAACCTAACACAACTTTCAATGTTCATGCATCCTTATTTTTCCAACTATTATCTACATGGATTACCATTGAACTTTAAAAGCTCAAAGACAATATAATGTATTGGTATATTTATTTTTTTATATATTATTGTTTTTATATATTTTTTTCATTTTTTACTTTTTTGTAAAAAACATTTTCATTCTCCCTCTTCATGAAAATTTGCCATGCAATGAAAGCCGGTTAGAAATCTATATTAAAATATGCTTTCAATTTAGCATTTTGCCTTATTATTATTTTTCATTTTCCTATTATTTCTCCATGTGCGGTTAACACATCCCCACTATTTACTGACTTATATATATATATATATATATATATATATATATATATATATACATATATATATATATATATATATATATATATATATATACATACTATCCTACCGTCCTGCATTCTTTTATTATTCTTTCTCTTCTTCTCTGTTCCCTTCTTCTCTGTCCCCTTCTTCTTTGTCTTCTTCTTTCTCTCTGCCACCTCCTTCCTTACTTTACTACTACTGCTGTTTGGAATAACACCTACGCAAATATTATAAGCAATATATTCAAAAGAGATATCTCAAGAATTCAATCACTACTGCCATCCACAACAAGTCACTTTCAGGGCACTTGACTATTTAACAACCTACTACTATCGTAGCACTCACACATTATTTTCTTCTTCTTCTTCTTCTCCTCCACCTCCTCCAAGAATTCACAACAACTTTGAACCCACAAGAGTAAACAAGAGAGACAGAGACAGGCAGAAACAAGGAAAACGTCCCTTGTATTTCAATACTGTGCAAATATTCTTTAAAATACTTGTCATTTAATTTCACCAAAATTCAGTTGTTTTCTATACTTAGAGTTGAAAAAGTTTTAATGACTAAAACCGGTACTGAAATGTTTTTTATAAAATTATTTTAGCATTTTCTACCTTGACTTTTTTTCCATATATATATATCATCAGCATCATCATCGTTTAACGTTCGCTTTCCATGCTAGCATGGGTTGGATGATTTGACTGAGGACTGGTGAACCGGACGGCTGCACCAGGCTCCAATCTCATCTGGCAAAGTTTCTACAGTTGGATGCCCTTCATAACGCCAACCACTCCGAGAGTGTAGTGGGTGCTTTTACGTGCCACCTGCACGAGGCCCAGTCATGCAGTACTAGCAACAGCCATGCTCAAAATGGTGTTTTTTACATGCCACCTGCACAGGAGCCAGACAGCTGCTCTGGCTATGATCACACTCGGACGGTGTTGTTAGTGCTCCACTGGAACAGGTGCCATTCATCGAATATGGTTCAATTACAATTTCGATTTCCCTTGCCCCAACAGGTCTTCGCAAGCAGAGTTTAGTGTCCAATGAAGGAGAGGTTGGCATGGGTGCCAGTCGTCGTATTTGGTTCAATTTCAATTCCAATTTACTTGCCTCAACAGGTCTTCACAAGCAGAGTTTAGTGTCAAATGAAGAAAAGATACGAATAACTGAGCTGGCTACACTTCTGGCAGAAGCCACAGATTTATATATATATACATATATATGTATATATATATATATATATGTATGTATATATATATATATATATATGTATGTATATATATATATATATATATAATAATATTATTAGGGACAAGATAACTTATTTAACACTATATTATTTAGGAGTTATAGTTTCATTTCAACATAATATTAGAACTTCGATTGGAATAGTGTTGATATATTTTCGATTATTTTTGATTAATATTATTTGATTAATTATTAATCTTTATAGTTTATAATATCGTTAAAGTTTTTTTAAAATCAAAACTTTGTATATATATATAAAGTTTAACCTTTTATTCTTAATAATTTTTTCTTTCCTAATTTTTTCATTCATAATTTTTTCCATTCATAATTTTTTCATTCATATTTTTTATTATTACGTTTGTAGAAATAAATAATCTTGTATTTTTCTATTATTCAATTGATCTTTAATCATAATTAAATAAACGTCTTTAGCTTTAAATAGTATAGCTTTAACTATTACACCGGTTAAATATGTACTAATTTTATCTTCATTATTATTTTAAACTTAAACTTCGTTCAACTTGTATTTAAAACAATGATAATTTAAAACAATGATAATTTAGGTAAGATGTTTTTTGTATATAATATACATGTTATTATTATGGATGAAGGGATGATTATTGAATGGTTATTATTTTGATATTATGATATTTTTTAAATAATTTTTCTATCTTTATATAATAAGTATATCATATTAATT
>NC_142932.1:43904499-43909499 GCF_046866305.1 Octopus bimaculoides | reverse complement strand
TTTGGGAGAGGGGGTAAATCAATTACATTAACCCCACTGCGCAACTGGTACAACTTATTTTATTGACCCCTCCAAAAGGATGAAAAGTGGAATTTGAACTCAGAATGTTATCATTTGTTCAAATATTTGTAACAAATTTAACTCCACTAAAAGTACACATTAACGATCCTGATGATGTCATTAAAACAGGTGACACTTTAAGTCTACCACTCATTGTGTGTACAACAATGTAATATATAGACAAGTATTGTATTCTGATGCTTACGCTTCTGTTTGAAAAAATGTGTCTAATCTCCCGTCTCTTTCCAATCATTCAATTATGCGTATAGAAATAAACACATTATAAAGTAGTGAGTGAGAGAAAGATCATAAACATTTTCGGATTTATGGCCTTGACAGGGCAAAAATGAACCAAAGATTTAGTCATTTGCTGTAATTCCTTTCACAATTATATTCAAGCGATTGTCTATCATTTAAATCTATATCCCTGTTCTCTTCTTACTCACCAATGTATCTAACAATCAGATCTGCGACTCTGAGGAAACCCTTTCTTTTGAGAATAGGGCCAATACAAGAACTAATAAAACAGCCTCTAAGTGGTTACTAAAACTGCTAGAAATAGCAACCAAATATCTTGTAATCCTTCAACTGTGAAATTAAATTTCTTCGTTATTCAAGTAGTGATGTTAAATATCTATCAAAATACAAAGTCAATATTTTCTTCATGTCATGTTGCCTCAATAAACTTAACATTTCTCACCAAAACATGTTCAAAATGATATTCCTTTTACAAAAGACAGATTTTTATGTAAAGCTGTATTCTGCAGTTAAGGGTAATGAAATTTAGAGTGGTTGTATCTGATTTCAGCAGTAAAAGGGCTAAACCAAACCATGACATTTTAGAAAAAGAAGAACACACTGGAAAATATCAATCTGCATATGCTATGACAAAAAAATGAAAGGGGGTGGGGAAGACATGGTTAGATTCATCATCCAGTGTAATGCAGCCATCAAAGGTCATTGACGTATTTCATTTGCAAGATTTTTCGTTAATAGTTTGTGAGATGCTTTTCTGCATCAGATGCAACTCATCTCCAATTTCAGGAGATTAGAACCATCTGAAATGCCTGGCCCAAAGACACAACCTTCCACCCAAACTGGGAATTGATCCTTTAACTTTACAATCATGAAACCAACAGCCTAACCACTAGGTCATGCATCTTTACTATAGCTGGATTATCTTTATTGAAAGGTCTGCTTAAACCATGAATGACAAAGGACTTAACAACAGCTATGGTAATGAGTCTAATTGATATCTCTAAAAGAAAAGGAAGAAGCCTCGAAATATTCACATGGACTTCTTGAAAAGAGATGGCCAAATTATTAGTTAAGAAGAGCTACATATATATTTTTCTAATTTAATATCATTTAATATATTTTAAATTATATTTATGATTAATGAAATATACAACTCCATAGGTTTAATACTCATTAAAGTATATTGGTAAGTGAAGGCACATAGCCTAGTGGTTTAGTTTAGAGCATCGCATTCATAATTATAAGATCAGTTTCCATTGCTGGACCAGATGGTGTATTGTGTTCTTGATCAAAGCACTTCATTTCACATGGCTGCAATTTTATCATCTGTAAATGATTTGCTACAATAGGTGGGAAGTTAATCCTGCAATGGACTGGCATCTTGTTCAGGAGTCAGTACTGTAATCTTAATCATTTACATGCCATGGGGACCATGTTTATTAGACCTAGTCCCCCGCCAAAGTATATTGTTTAACCGTTGATAGATTGTATTGAGTCTTCGTTTTTGCAGTTAATGTTTTAAACTCTGCTTTGTAGGATATTTAAGCTGTTTTAGGAAGAATAGTACTGAAATCCCATATCTTGATAGTTTCACATTGTAGCTTTGAGAATTTGAAGTGGCTCATAAGCCTTAGTTTAGCAATTGCTATACAAGAAATAGCAGCTAAATCTCTTTTAAAGTCACGCTGTGTCATTAAAAAAAAAAAGATAGGCATACACATTGTGAATAAAGTAGTTCTCAGTATCTTATGTGCGTTAAGAGCAAAAAAAAATAGTATGTATGGTCATTGTTAGAACACCTTTTGATCATAAGTTTGTTCAATGAAGGATAACCCATGATTAAACAACAACAACAACAACAATTGCAAGAACATGATCAACACACAGAAAATATCCAGATGATTACAGACACAGACTGTTAGTCTTGTTCATAATGTTGTTATTCTTTCAAGATAAAACAAAGCAAATGAAATTAACCCATTTACAGACAAATTTATTTTCATGATGACACTTTCCTTGTTTTGATTTTGCAATAAAATTGCACATTTATTATCTTTTATATAATTTTTTTTTTTTTGTTTTTCATAAACTGATATCTCTCCATAATCATCATCATCATCATCTAAGCAATATCATCTCTTTGCTATCATCATGAATATCATCATCATCATTATCATCATCATCATCATCATCATCATCTTCTAAGCAATGCTTCTTTGCTATCACCATGAATATCTTTATCATCATTTTCATTGTCTAATGGATATCTCATGACCATCACCACTACCACCAACACTACCACCACCCTGTACATCATCATCTTTATCATCATCACCATCATAAGCAGTAGTGTCTCTCATGACTATTATCATCATTATTATTATGATAATAGTTATAATAATAAGAATTTCTAACAAGAAAACAAGGTTTGACATTATGATAGGAAGTGAGAGGATATAATTCATTTAATCCAATCTCATCTCCCCAAGTATTTGACTGGTACTTATTTTATTGACTTCAGAAGGCTTAAAATGCAAAATTGATTATGATTGGATATGAACACGAAATATACAGGGAAGCAATATAATTCATAAGGCTCTTAGTTCGTTGCTCTACCAGTTCTCCCCATAAAGTTGCAATATTAATTGTAGAAAAGCATTAGCATGCCAAGCAAAATGGTTAGTGACATTTTGTCCATCTTCACATTCTAAGTTCAAATTCTACCAGGGTTGATTTTGCCTTTCGTCCTTTCAGAGTTGATAATATAAGTACCAATTGAGTACTAGGGTTGATGCAATTTATTTACTCCTCCCCACAAATTACCAGCCTTCTGCCAAAATTTGAAATCAGTATATACAAGAGCACTCAGAGAGCACAAACCTCTACCAAGGTAACACCAACATCCTCTCAAAAATTAGTCGGAGGTGGTTTTTTAAAATGAGATTATCAGATATAAACTCAACTGTTCTCACAAACGAGAAAACTGAAAATGAACCCGACTGCTCTCAAAAATTAAGTAAAAAACCAGCTAAATAATCGAGAATCCTTGTCTGGTACCAGATCGGTCCCAAAATCTAATCAGTTTGTGCCAGTCATGAGACCAAATATCCCTGAAAGTTTCATCTGAATCCATCCAGCGGTTCTTGAGATATCTTGTCCACGGACAAACAAACAAACAAACACAACTGAAAACAATGCCTATACTTTCGCTAAGGCAGAGGTAATAATAGTAATAAGGCAGTGAGCTGACAGAATCCTTACCCTGCTAGACAAAATGCTTAGCAGCATTTCATCCATCTTTACATTCTGAGTTCAAATGCTGCCAAGAGTGACTTTACCTTTCATCTTTCAGAGGTCAATAGAACAGGGACTGATGAAATCAGCTTACCCACTCCCCAAAATTGCTGGCCTTGTGCCAAAATTTGATACTAATGTTAATAGTTGTAATAGAAGTAGTAATGTTTTCTGAATTAGGCACAGGATCAGTAATCTTAAAGGCAGGGGTTACTCAGTACCATCAATCTCAGTACTTATTTTATCAACCCCAGGGGGACGAAAGCCAAAGTGTTGGAATGAATACCACAAGGCATTTTGTTTAATCCTCTAACGATTCAGCCAATCAATGCCTTTAAAACTGTGCTTACAGCTTACAGCACTTAGGTTTCTGAAATGGTCACTAGTACTAACTAGACTCAACATTTCTTGACTCCAGTGATCAGACCAGAACCGGTGTTTCCTTTATAATATTCTTTTGCTCTTTTTACTTGCTTCTGTCATTTGACTGCGGCCATGCTGGAGCACCACCTGCAAGTGTTTTTTGTCAAACAGTTCGATCCCAGAACTTATTTTTAAACCTAGTACTTATTCTATCAGTCACTTTGTCAAACCGTTAACTTACAGGGACATAAACACACCAACACTGGTTGTCAAGCAAATATGGGAGGGGAGACAAATGCCGATACAAAGACACACACACATAGATACACACACACACACACACACACGCTTCTTTCAGTTTCCATCTACCAAATCCACTCACAAGGCTTTGATCGTCCTGAGGTTATAGTAGAGGACATTTGCCCAAGGTGTCATGCAGTGGGACTGAACCCAGAACCATGTGGTTGGGAAGCAAGCTTACCACACAGCCACATCTGTACCTATTATGACCACAAACCCCTATTTTTTTTTTTTTATAAGATAGGTGCAACACTAGTTCTTGAATGATACATGATTTTAGTAACTCTGGAAGAATAGAAATTTACAGATGACCTTAGCTGGATTTGAACACAGAATGTAAAGACCTGGAACAAAGCATTTTGTCTGACACGTTATTGATTCTGCTAATCCACAGTAGTAGTAGTAGTTGAAGTAGTAGCAGTGGTGGTAGTGGTAATGATTTCTTGTATTGGCCACAAGGACCCAAGATCTTGAAGACAATACAAAAATGAGATACAAGAACACAAAGATAGGATTCAGTTCTCTAACAGGGACACCAGGCCGCAAATGTTTCGAGGGGAGGGGTATAATCAATTTATTCTCACTCTCCTAATTTCAACCTCTCTCCCGCCTTTTTCATTCCTCTCTGTCACTTTTCCTGTCTGCCTCCTTCTTTCTCCTTTCATTCCTCTCTCACTCTTCTGTTTCTTTTCTCTCTCTTTCTCTCTCTCTTTCTCCTTCATTTG
>NC_142932.1:43864499-43901999 GCF_046866305.1 Octopus bimaculoides | reverse complement strand
TGAAACAAATATGAAATCAACATTCTGATTTTTAATTCAAAACAACAATAACAATTATAGCCATAATAGACAAGGTAATAAAAAAAAATAGCAGTGTTGATATTTTGGTCTTACTGTTTGAAAGAACGACTGCAGCAGCGCCAGCAGCAACAGCAGCAGCTGGCATCTACTGCTGCAGCAGTAAAATGAAAATATTTATAAACAAACAAAGAAATAAACAGAAGAGTTCTTCTACTTCAACTACAATTACAATCAACACCTCCACCTGCACCAGCTCTCAGTACCAATATTTGTTCCTCACTCTTTAATACCAATATTACCTTCATCTCTTGTGCCCAATATTTCACTGCTTCTTAATACCAACATCACTTTCAGCTTTTAATAGCATCTCACCTTGCTCCCTTTTATACTAATATTACCTTAATCTCTTTGTACCTAAGTTGCATACACCTGTAAACATCAACCTTCAACTTCAGTCCTTAAAAAGAAATTCACATCCACCTGTTTCGAATTAAGACTAGCAAGTTCAGGGGAAGGAGCTAAGTCAATTATATCGATCCCAGTGCTCAACTGGTACTTGTTTTATTGGCCCTGAAATGATGAAAGGCAAAGTTGACCTCAGTGGAATTTGAACTCAGAATGTAAAGGCAGATGAAATTCCACAAAGCATTTTGCTTGGCATGGTAACAATTCCGCCAGCTTGTTGTCTTCTCACCTATTAATATTAAAATCATGTTCACTACTTAACACAAAATTCACATTCACCCCCTTAACACCAACACCACTGCTACCATTTTAAAACAATAAAAAAGGTTAAAAGCCCTCTTTAGTCATGAATAACCATGGGATTGCACCTAGAAAGATACTCTCCAAAACACAAGTTCAGGCAAGGTTGTTTATAGAAGACTAACAGTTGCCCATGCATACCAGTTTCCCCTCTCCATACCACCAATATTATCCAAGGGAAAGGCAAAGGCCAATACAGCTTGGCACCAGTAATCACAACTCATTTCTACAGCTGAGTGAACTTGAGCAACATGAAATAAATTGTCTTGCTCAAGAGCACAACACAGAGCCTGGTCTGAGAATTGAACTCACTACCCCATGATTGTGAGCCCAATGCTCTAACCACTTTTATAATACTATCCCTAATAATAATTTTGTAATGTAGGTAGGTACAATGACAAAAATCTTAAGGAAGAGAGTTATCAGTTTAAATTTATCCCAGTCCCTAACTGGTACTTTGTTTTATCAACTTGGAGGAATGGAAGGCCAAGTCGACTTGTGTGGGATTTGAAGTCAAAACATGAAGAGCCGTAACTATACACTACAAGTCATTTGATACAATGCTTTAACAATTCTACCAGTGCATGCACTTAACAATAGTAATAACAAGAGCAGTCAGAGAGTGCAAGCCTCCACCAAGACAGCACTAACGTCCTCTGAACAATTAGCTGGAGATGATTTTTAAAATGAGATTACCTGAAATAAACTCGATTGCTGTCACAAGTGAGAATGCTAAAAGTGAACCTGACCACTCTCAAAAACTAAGTAAAAAAACAGGAAAAATAATCCAGAATCCTTGTCCAATACTTGATCGATCCCAGTGGTAGTCATGGAATGTGAAGGTGGCTGTAGAAAATTTAGTAACAGTGATAAATAGTTTATCCTTATCAAATACAAGCCAAAGTTAACAAATTCACCATTCACAATAGTTACAGCCTAAATGGAGATAATTGAAAAAGACTTTAAAATTAATGTTAGATTGTAAAGTAAAGTAAATATAATAAATAATCCAGAATACTTGTCTGGTTCCAGATCGAGCCCAAAATCCAATCAGTTCATGGCAGTCATGAGGCTAAACATCCATGAAAGTTTCATCCGAATCCATCCAGCAGTTCTTGAGCTATCTTGTCCATGGACAAACAAACACAACTGAAACAACACTGCCACCTTCGCTAAGGCAGAGGTAATAATAATAATGATTTAAAATTTTGACACAAGGCCAACAACTTCAGAGTGGGGAGTTAAGTCGATTACATTGGCCCCAGTGCTCAAATGGTATTAATATTATTGACCTTGAAAGGATGGACTTTGAACTCAGAATGTAAAGTCAGACAAAATGTCACTTAACATTTTGCTTGGTATTCTAATGATCTTGCCAGCTCACTGCCTTAATAGTAATAATAATAATAACCCTTTCTACTAAAGGCCCAAAAGGATGAAAGGCAAAGTCGATTTTGGCAGAAACTTCATAATAATAATAATAATAATAATCCTTTCTACTAAGGGCACAAGGCCTGAAATTTGGGGTGGGGGGGGGGGGACTAGTTGATTACATCAAATGGTATTTGATTTATCAACCCTGAAAGGATGAAAGGCAATGTTGACCTCGGCAGAATTTTAATAATAATAATAATAATAATAATAAAAATAGTAATAACAATAATCATTTCTTCTATTGAAGGCACAAGGCCTGAAATTTGGAGGGAGGGTACCAGTTGATTACATTGACTCCAGTGTTTCACTTGTACTTAATTTACCGACCCCAAAAGGGCAAAAGGCAAAGTTGACCTCAGCAGAATTTGAACTCAAAACGCGAAGACGGACGAAATGCTGCTAAGTATTTTGCCTGGTGTGTTAATGATTCTGCCAGCTCACCACCTGAAATTAATAATAATAATAATGATAATAATAATCCTTTTTAGTATAGGCACAAGGTGTGAAATTTTGTTGGGTAGTTGATTGTATCATTCCCATGGTTCAACTCATATGTATTTCATTGACCCCAGTAGGATGAAAAGCAAAGCTGATCTTGGTGGAATTTGAACTCAGAACATAAAGGTGGAATAAGTGCTGTTAGGCATTTTAGCTGGAGCTGAAACAATTCTGCCAGCTCACCACCTTGTAAAATAATAATAATAATGATAATAATAATAATAATAATAATTAATTAATTCGTTTTATTGGCCACAAGGGCTAATATCAATTAAAAACATATAAGGACAAAGACAGGACGAAGGTTACAAAAGGTTTTGTCCAAAAAGGTAGGAAAGTTCGTCTAAACAGAGGAAGAAAACGGAGAAAGATATAATAAATAAATAGATAAATAAATAAGTAGAACTCCCAAAGGGGGGGGGGCACTTCGAAAAAGGAAAGGTTACACGTGGAAAAACCCATAAAACCATGGGAGCCTGGTCAGAAAAAACAAGAAAGGGGTATAGAGCCCTTTCTCCTTTTACATCACCTTTTTTTTTTCTTTTTTTTTTTCTACTGGTGTATTCTCAGAATTGGTCCATTTATACTGGCCATTCTTCCAACAGTCACCCATCTTTCAACGAATTTGCGATGAGACAGCACTTCCCTCTCTACTCTCATCTTCCTTTTCAAGTGGAACTTGAAAAAGTTGATGAGGCCTTGGCCAAAGAGGAAAGTGTCTGTCTTTAGCCCTTTCAAACGGGTCCACCATATCACCTCTTTCGCTACAGCCACTAGGCATAGGAAAATTGCCTTGCCCTCCTGGTTAAAGGAGGTCGGCGGGTCAATTCTCACGATGGATTCAGCTGATAGCCGGCTATCAGCTGAATGCATCGTGAGAATTGACCCTACATGTGACAATAGCTGTTCGATATAGACCCACAGGTCAGCAATGCTCGGGCACTGGACGAGTGCGTGCAGAACGGTTTCATCGTCCTGAGCGCACCTCGGGCAGGCCCGGTTGACGGCACTTCCATGTCGGTAGAGTTTATCTCAAACAGGTAGCGCACCTCAGTAGCACTGCCAGGCGAGGGACCTTTGGAAATTATCCATGGGCCCCGGCCCGAAAGTTCTCCTGAACAGACTGTTTAGCTGATTATCCTCGACGCCTAGAGTTTCCCCGAGAACGTCGTCGCACTTTTCTCCCACTAACCCTCTTATAGAACGCTAGAGTGGAGCTACTACCAATCGCACTGCCCGCCTGACTGAGGGCGGTGAGAGCTTAGTGGCACTCGAGGTGCCAAGCACCCTTTCTCGGTCTACGTTTGATCCAGGATTGCAGCTCTGTTAAAGAAACGAGCTGCGGAAAATCGCTTCTGACGAAAGGCGACCACACCTGTTCACCGTCCAGGAAACGCTTGAGATGTCGTAGCCTGAACGCATGTTTGCGCAATAATGGTTTAAAATTTTGCCACAAGGTCAGCAGCCTTGGGGCAAGGTTAAGTCGATGAAATCAATGCCAGTGTTTAACTGGTACTTATTTTATTAACCCTGGGAGGATAAAAGGCAAAGTTGACCTCAGCAGAATTTGAACTCAGAACATGAAGATAGACGAAATGCCACTAAGCATTTTGCCCGGAGTGCTAATGATTCTGCTAGTTTACTGCCCTAATAATAATAATAATAATAATAATACCACCCAATATCACCCAATCTGAAAAAAACATCTGAAAACCTTAGAAATACCCTACACTCCAAAAGCATTGCAAAAGTTGGCATTACTTGGAACTGCACACATATCGCATTAAGTACTAACTGTCTGAGGTCCTTGTTGTGACTCGACAAACAGTACTAATGCCAGGTAGACACAATATCTTCAATCAACAACCTCATGATATTGTATACTGTGCGACATCTATAATAATAATAATAATAATAATAATAATGATGATGATGATAATAATGATAATAATTGTTTCTAATACAGGCACAAGGACAGAAATTTGAGGGACAGGTATTAGTTGATCACATCAACTCTAGTATTTAACTGGTAGTTTATTCTGTTTTATTGATTCCAGAGAGATGAAAGACAAAGTTGACCTTAGTGAGATTTGAAACTCAAAATGTAAAGAGCTAAAAATACATACTGCAAGACATTTTCTCTAAGACTACTAATTCTACCAATCTGCCCCCCCCTCCCCCTGTCCACCTCCATTACCATTAATAGTAATGATAATAACATGATCATCACATTCAATGTAACCTATATCATCATTGCCACTACCACCACCAGTCATCTACTAATCACAAACCAATGATTATTACTTTAATTACTACCATTATGATCACTAACATTACATTTACTAATGAAATCACCTACAATCCACTACTTTATCACTACTAGGATAAACATTGAGGACAACAACTAAAACAGCAATAACAACAATTTCAAGCACAAAACTACACTTTCAATTATCTCAATAGTAAACATGTAATAAAATAGTGCATATAACCACAAGTTGCACCTACATAAAAGAAGGAAATACTCAAAATGTAGGACCACATGCATTAGGACTCCGCCGCAAAGCAATTAAATAGATCTAGAATGGCCCCTTTTGTTACTACAGCAGTATGACTGTGAGGGAGCAAATAGTTGCTCAGTTGCTTGAGCAGCTAAAAATAGTAGCCAGATCACCCACAAACTATATCCCATTGCTTTAAGAAAGAAAGGGACATTTTTTACATTATTTACAATTGAGAGACATTTGTCCTAGTCTTCGTTGTTAACACATTTCGGCTGATATACCTTCCAGCCTTCATCAGGTGTCTTGGGGGAAATTTCGAACCAGGGTTCTCATTCCTAAGGTATTTTCCAATGTTGTTGTTGTTATTATTATTATTATCATTATTATTATTATTATTATTATTATTATTATTATTCCGGTCACTGCCTGGAATTGAACTTGGAATCTTGAGGTTAGTAGCCCATGCTCTTTACCACTACAGCATATGCCCAGACATATGGCATAGTGGTTAAGAGTGCGAGGTACTAACCCCAAGATTCGGAGTTTGATTCCAGGCAGTGACCTGAATAATAATAATAATAATAATAATAATAATAATAATAATAACATTGAAAAATACCTTAGGAATAAGAACCCAGGTTCGAAATTTCCCCAAGACACCTGATGAAGGCTGGAGGGTATATCAGCTGAAATGTTGTGTTAACAACAAACAAGATGAGGACAAATGTCCGTCAAATGTAAATAATGTACATAATTCCTCATTTCTTAAATATAGAACTGTAGAAAGGGACATATCAGATTATATAGTTTTAGACATAAACCTCAGTAGGTGAAATGGTCATATCTGGAATACTTTTGACCATATGTGTGCTCAATCAGAGTATACTGGGGATAGGTAACAATAACAACTACAACAGCTTCCTAAAAACACTAAAAATAGGATTGCCCCATCAACACTACCACTAGGCTCAAATTAAATACTTAGAAAAACAAAACATTTTTTTAGTTGTTGGATTCAGAGGAATGGGTAGTACCCTTGGTCTTTCTGACCCTCCTTGACCAGAGAGACTGATGCCATTAATATTCCTCTTAAAACCCTTTTAGGTGAATACCCACAAGAGAAAATATATGCAGGGCATGAATTCTGGAGGGCTAATGTTGTCAGAAGGATTTATCTCAATATTTAGCACATAGAAGGCAGCAAGCTGACTGAATTGTTAGCACACCAAGCAAAATGCTTGGCAACATTTTGTCCATTTTTACATACTGAGTTCAAAATCTTCCAAGGTCAACTTTGACTCTCATCCTTTCAGGGTCAATAAAATAAGTACCACTTGAGTACTAGGGTTGATGTAATGCATGTCCTGACACATCTTTCCCATCATCTCTCACTATCACCTTCCTTATCTAACTCACACTACTTTCTTTCCCAACTGGAGTAGCCATGTATATACAGCGAGACACCTATTTCTGTCCCTCTATACCTTTAATCTCTCAACTGGCAGAAAGCCATCACACCAACTAAATGTCTTAAGGCGGTACCTCCATATAGCTGCTGTGCAATGACTGAAACAAGTAAAAGAATAAAATAATAAAATGCAAGAATTAAATTTTAAATCATGGAAAAGTTTGATCACAGCAAAAACAAAGCTTAGAAGATAACCATGCTTTAATGAGTCAATGATACAAACTATTTTGGGCAATAGGATCAAGGTAAAGTCACACGTGCATCATTAGTTATGCAACATACTAGTAATCAAAGTCCAGTAATGGCTGTGATGGAGGATCTATTAATATTTTGGTTGGAAGATTGTAATCAGAAGTGAATTCCTGTTGACACCAATTACATTATGATCAAAGCTTTTAACCTTTTTACCTGACTGAAAGGAAGCAAATATCAAGGAGGGACTGTGATATTTTATGCCAGTGAAGGTTGGTTAGAAAATTTTAAAACCAAATCATGAACGAAAAATGTAAATACAAGAATCTTCCAATGCAGATGAAAAAATGCAGTTTAATACCCTATTGAATTAAAGAAATTAATCAAAGGAAATAATTACAATACTCATCAAATGTTCAACAAAGATGGAACTGGTCTTTTCTGGAAAGGAATGCCATCTAGAATTTTTTTTGGTAGAAAGAGAAGCATTGCACTGCATTCTAGTTACAAAGCATCAAAAGACCACTTAAGCCTTTTACTTGGATGCAATGCTATTGGCGGTTGAGGCAAGATTTAAATTAAGGTCAATACTTATTTATTAAATGATGAACATGGGAACTTAAAAAGGATGCAACAAACGATTTCTTCCAGTCATTTGGTGAGCTAATATAATGTTATGGAACACTAAAGTCATTTAAAAAGTTGTTCATGTTGCATTTTGTCCAGTTTAAATTTACTGCAAAAATTTAATTTAGTTTTCAATTTTTTGTTTTTATTTTTGATAGTGACCAACCTAACTCACTTAATAATATTTTATTGTACGAATGCGTAGGATTATTTTAACTTCCAGCTACACAGTTGTTGTAGCCCAGGGTCAGGGAAGTATCAACTTCACACAAGGCCTTTTATAGTCAGAAGGCCTTCTCTTCGACAATTAAGCCAACAACTGCATAGGTTACAACTACTCTTCATAAATTTTGAAAGCTGCAGATTTGAGAAATGTTGTTGAAATATTTGTTTCATATTCAAAAGATTAAAAAGTGAAGATGATCTAACTGAAATTTAAAAAAAACAAAAGAAATGATATACCGGTTACATAATGTGCAGAGACTGTTTTACAATGCTACAGCCATCTGTGGAGTTGAAATAGATGCATACTAAGAATGTCGGTCATGTTAGACTAAGCTTTACTGAAGATATCTAATTTGATTAAAATATATCTGGAGTTGACTCTAAGCAGACCAAAGATGAGGTTCACTGGTCCCCTGATCACATAGTCTTTCTGTTTAGTTTCTAATTCTCTCATATCTTTCTTAGTAACAATTGTAAGTAATGTATTATGAATGAATATTTGTCTTAATTACAAGTATAATTTCACTTGACTGCCAATTATTTTGGTATACCACGTGAGGTATGTTAGTCTACATTGCACTACCGTATAAGGGCAGTGAATTGCAGAGTCAGCAGAGTGTTGGATGCTGGATGAAATGCCTTTATGTTTTGGGTTCAGATCCTGCCATGGTTGACTTTGCAGCATCTCATCCTTCTGGGTTCGTTGAAATAACTGATTTCATTTAAGTGAACACACACACACACATATATATATATATATATTGTTACGATCAGACAAATTATGATGTAAGAAAGAGGGGTAAACTTCTGATCGCAACAACAAAGTGTTCAAACAGGGAAGTAAATGTTCATATATGGAGATTATGTCCAGTTTCAAGGTAGGTGGTGAACCGTCCGACCCATAAGCAGCTCCGTCTCTCATTCTGGTTCTATTCGCGCCAAGCTCCAGCTGTCTTCCCCACTCCCCTTTTTAACAGGAAGTACGAGATTACATGCCTTGATCGTTAACAGGATGGGAACGAGGTTACCTGTCTCGTCCTATGCTAACTTCCTGTATATATATTTGGTTATTCATACCAACGTTATTTCATTTCTGCCAAACTGTCGTTGACAAATGTTTATCTCGCCACTTTCGGAAAATATAGGGTAAGTTCTCACCCTTCATTATCTTATAGGTATACATAACAATATATATATATATATATATATATATATATATATATATATACATACATAGATACAAACATATAAAGTCATAAATGACAGAAATAATTTGATGAAATTTTATTTAATAAGAAAATTCAATATCACAACAAATTGCTTCATAACTTAAAAACATGTAAATCATCATCATCATTTAATCTCCAGTTTCAATGCTTGCATGGTTTGGACTATTTGACTGAGGACTGGTGAACCAGATGGCTACACCAGGCTCTAATCTGATTTGGCAGAGTTTCTACAGCTGGATGCCCTTCCTAACGCCAACCACTCCGAGAGTGTAGTGTTACATTTATGACTTTATTCATTCCGTATCGTTTTCTCATGTGTCTTTTAATCAATCTTTTATTCCATACCAAAATAAAAAAACACAATAAAAACTGCAACTCAACAATTAAACTACTTTCATAACGTGTGTGTTTATGCATATGCATGTATGTATATATATATATATATATATGTATATATATATATATATATATGTATGTATATATATATATATATGTATGTATATATATATATATATATGTATGTATATTTACACATATATAATACATACATATATTTCTGTGTGCTTGGGTGCATATCTGCTTTTGTGACGATGTGTAATATTGACAATGTATGTTTCATAGAATGATACATTATGGACCTTTTTTATGAGTACTTTCTGATTACTTGAATCCATATATTTTGTCTTAAATTTATATTTATTTGTGGGTGTGTGTGTGTGTGTGTATGTGTGTGTGTGTGTGTGCGTGTGTGTGTGTGTGTGTATCTATGTATATGTAAACATCAAACCGTGAGATTGAGATTCAAGATACAAACATGAATAACCATTGAGAGATATCTCTCCCATATCCAGCCCAAATATTCTAACCTGGTTTATGTTGAAATTGCCCAGGTCTAGCATCTTATGCCTCTCTTACAATGTTATTCAAAAACTATACAGTCACATCATCAAAATCTCAAAGCTATGAGATAGTGCATGATTAATTCAAAACATTTTGAATAAATATTAAACTTGACAGAATAATCCGAATGCTAAAGGGTTAAAGTGCAATTTGAGTGTTGTTTGGAAGCTATTTCTAGCAGGTTTATTGACCATGTAAGGGCTTACCTTGAAGCTCTCTAGGCTGAGCAGCTAATAGAAACTCTGTGATAAATGAAATTTAAAATTTCACAGAAGAAATGTTTTATATCAATTTATTTTAAAAGGAATTTTTGAGAGTGTGACATGGTGAGGATCTTTTGAGGATGTACTGTGATAGAATACAGATAGATATTGGTGTGGGGTGTATGTGTGGTCAAAGCTTTGCTGTTGTTGAAAGGACACTATTGTTAGTTATTAAATGTTCAGGGAGTACCTATGAATGTAGATTTGTCTTGTGTTTGAAAACGAAGAAAACTTTCTTCCCCAAACTTACTACAACAAAAATTTTAAAAAATACTCAGGCAACTATAATTATAAAACAATAGAATTTGAATATTTACAAACAAGAAGAGAACACACACACACATATATACATGTGTGTGTGTGTGTGTGTGTGTATGTATGTAATAAGACAAAAGATGCCAGAAAACAACAATGAAGCGAAACACCTCATTAGATATTCCAACACCGTCGCTAGTGACAGCCATGTGACAGACATTGTCACATGGTTCTCCCTGCAACAAGAGATAGGGAACTTATTTTGCATGTTTTAACATAAAACATTCTTCCTTGTTTTGCTGCTTTGCTGGATGCACTTGTTTTTTGTTTGAGAAAAATTTGTATGCTAGTTTGTTTTTTTTACGCACACTTTTTTGTGTAATATTTTAAATGATTTTTGTCCTTTCATTTCTGTATATTTTTTTAATTTAAAAAAAATTTTTTTTACAAAAGAACCTCATATTCCGTTAAATGATTATGATAATTTCCATAACATTTTTGCAAAAGAAATGAAAAATGGAAATTATTAAATTATCATTGTTTCAGAGGGATAGTTGCTATTTATCGAATTTTTCTTATTTTTCTACACACTTTTTATTTTTTATTTCATTACTTGTTTTATCTTTACCATTTTTATTCTTCTTGTTCTGCTTTTGTTCTTTATAACTTTCCTCATTTCTTAATATGGGTTACTTTTCTCTTTCTTTCATTTCTTCCATTCATTTCTTGCTTGGCTGTTTTTTTTTCCTTTCTTTTGTTTTCTTTCTTTACATTTATTTATCTCCCTTTTTTCTTCTACTTCTCCAGTCTTTTATTCTTTTAATCAATCTTTTATTCCATACCAAAATTAAAAAAAAACAATAAAAACTGCAACTCAACAATTAAACTACTTTCATAACGTGTGTGTTTATGCATATGCATGTATGTATATATATATATATACACACACACATATATATATACATATATGTTTGTGTGTGTGTGTATATATATATATATATATATATATATATATATATGTATGTATATTTACACATATATAATACATACATATATGTCTGTGTGCTTGGGTGCATATCTGCTTTTGTGACGATGTGTAATATTGACAATGTGATGAAGAGAATGTGTGTGGTTACAGCATGTGTTTATACTTGTTTTTATTTGGGGAGGGAGATTTCCTTTTTGTTTCTAAACTCTTTCTTAATATGTATCAAGTAGTTTTCTAGTAATCCTTGTCTCTTTCTTTCTTTCCTACTTTCTGTCTTTCTTTGTTTAGAATCTTTAATGAATTTATATTTCAAATAAAATTTAATGAATATGGAAACTTTTTTTTTTTTTTTTGTGTGTGTATTCGTTACATATTTAGTCAAACCTTAGAAAATGATAGTAAAATTATTTCCAAAAATGTTTATTTCAGTCTGAATAAAGACAAAAAAAAAAAAAATCAAAGACAAAAACGAAAATAAAATTCAAATTATTAAAAATACAGATGCATACACATTTTTTTTTTAAAAAGCAAAGACAGAAAAATATTTATCAAATGCAATAACAATTTACATCTGAAGAATCTGGGCATGATATTGTTTTGTGTGTGCGTGTATGTATTGGTATATACATGTATTGGTATATCTATTTATGTGTAAATACATATGTATGTACAGGTATGTGTATGTATGTATGTGTATATATAAATATATATATATATATATATATATATATATATATATATATATATATATATATACTTGTGTGTGTTTTTCTATTATTTTTCCATTACCAAAGAAACGTGTCATTTCAAAAGTTTAATTCATGTTCTCTATTGTAAATTATTATTATCATTATTTTTATTATCATTATGATCATTATCATCACTACTATTAATATTGTCATCATCATCATCATCATTATTGTTATTATTATAATTATCACCACCGTCATTGTTTTTGTTATTACTAGCGTTATTATAATATATTGTTATTGTATATGTGTGTTTGAAACAAGAAAGTTTCACAATGTTTAGAATTATTCTATTCTGTTTATTGGTTAAAGCTTTTTATTTCTTGTGGACAGAAGAACACAGTAAACATTCAAACTGCATCACTCCTTTTCTTTAAAAAAATAATAGTAATAATCATTTTTTTTTAAATGAATAAATATGTCATCTTTATCTAAATAAACAGCAGTTTATTTCTCAAAGTAATGTTATTTGTGAGCTTAGGGTTTCATGTTTTTTGTGGTTTGAGTTTTTTTTTTTTTTGAAATTTTTGTATTGGTTATCAAAGACGGAAATAGTGCTTAAAGTTTATATGGAATTCTCTCTCTCCTTTTCTCTCTCTATATATATATCTGTGCACATGCATGCATGCGTTTATATACATACATACATATATATATATATATATATATATATATATCTGTGCACATATATATATATATATATATATATATATATACACACACACACACGCACACACACACACACACATATATGCATACATACATGTGTGTAGCTATGCATAATTTAGTAAATATTTTAATTCGCTTTATTTATTAATTGCTTTTTAAGTTTTGTTAAATACATTTTAAGCAGCAGCAACAACAATAATAATAATAATAATAATAATGATGATAAGGAACATTATAATTGAAATACTAATAGTTTTACATATTTTTTCAATTTTCAGGGTTTTTTCTATTTTTGTTTATTTTAATGTTGGGACAGAATATTAGTTAACTGTAACATAAGGAATAAGCAGTTTTGGCATTCGTGCCTTCTCTTAGGTTTGAAGAAACCTGTGTAAAATTAATGATAATGATATTAATGCTGATGAGGATAATTAGGATAACATTAATAATTATCTTAACTACTACCATCATTATCATCTTCACTAGAATTTTGATTCTTTCAGAAGCCAGACATTGTAAAATGTTAGATAAACATTCCTTTTGGTTTCAAGATCAAATACAGCCAGTGCTGAATTTTTCTGTTTCAGTCATTAAATAAGTAATAGTTACACTTGTTGTTGTCTAGCCTCACATTGTTGTTTAGCCTCTAGCAGTTCAAGTGACCACCTAGAAATAGCCTTGACAATCAAGTGTAACCAATAAGGATTCAGACCTATCTTAAACGTAAACCTATACACAAAAGCATTACAAAACTCTAAGTATCACATCTCTTATAAACTATGTAAGAGGACATTATCTAATGTGTCCTCAGTTTATTTCAGACAGAAGATTGTGATTTGAGGGATATTTATCTACTATTTCTAGCAGTTCAAATGATCACGTAGAGACTCCCTCCTTTGCTAGTAACATACTATGGTCATTCAATCACCCACTCCACCCTTGTTTTACTCACTTCACCTCATATTAGCATTGGTCTTGCTTTCTGTATAAGGAATCTGTTGCCATTATCTATCTTGACTATTGCTATCATCTTAAATGTACATTAATGTAAATGCCTTTAGCCAATTATGTGAGACATTGTACAAATCTAAATAAATGCTTGTTTTTCTCTACTTCACTAGAAAGTGTTAAATTTACTTATACCTTGATACAAACTTAAATTTATTCATATTTTCTGTTTAGTGTAATATTAAGTTTTTTTGTTGTTGCTGTTGTCCTCATCAATATCATCATCTTTCTCAATCTCTTCTTTCATTTTAATTCCATCATAAGAGAAGAAAGGACTAAGATATCTGGTGCCTTGCTGTACACAAGGAGACCCATCCACCACAGTAGAACTAATATCTTAAAACCACCCTGGTAATACTTGCCCATGAGTGGCTCTGCTCCTCCCTCACCCCCATCCTCTCTGTCCCTCCCCCACCTCCATCCCCTCTGCCCCAACAGTGATTTCCCCACCACCCACATTTCATCCCCTGTCACCCATCACTTCCTTTTCATTATTATTATTATTATCATCATTCTCATCATCTTGTGAAAACTTAAGTAATTATTGATATGTAAGAACTATCAGCAGTAGGAAGTAATTATGGTTATATATCTCTTTGGTAGGCTGATGAGGTAATACAAAAGCTTTAAAGGTGCCCTAAGCTCCAAATGTCCTTAAACTCATTTCAGCCACTGGGTTGTGGTCATGCTGGGGCAGGTACTTACCTTGACAAGTTTAGTAAATCAGTCACCCCCAGTATTTATCTTAAGTCTAGTACTTTTTCTAATGCTCAACAAAAAGAAGTGCACTCCTGCATGCACATCTACACACACACACACACACACACACACACACACATACACACACACACATATGATGGGTTTCCGCATAGCTTCCATCTAGTCAGCCACAAGGCACTGGTTACCCAAGGATGTAGTAGAAGACAATTGTCTAAGGGTATGACTCATTTTGGCACAGCCTTTTTGGTGCTGCATATTTGGCATTATTGATTTGACATCAAATGTTTTAAAGCTTCATTCCCTCACCCTCATTTTTTTCTCCTCTCTTTATCTGCGTGAGCATATTTCCCTTAAGTATATGAGGAGAGAAAGTGTTTACGCCAATTGTGCTCAGTTAATAAATTTTAATGTCTCTCTAACTCTTTCTATCGATATGTGCATATTTCTGCACATATGTGCATGCCTCCAGCCCCCAAAAATGTCCCGTTGCCAACAACAGGCTGAATGTCTTGTCAACCATGCCAAATCATCTGTATCCAAACAGCTGCACATTATCATCTTGTGTTACTTGGCACACAATGGGACTGAACCCGAAACCACATTGTTATAAAGCAAACTTCTTGATCATCCAGCCATGTCTTCCACATTTTTTGTCCTTATGATCCAATATGCTCAGAAATACAAATGACATATAAATCAGCAATGGTCAAGTGAGTACAGTCTCAGCTTCTTGGTGGAAGGGTTTTCATCTTTCTTTCCTATCAATAGAGCTGGACATGAATTTAGTAACACACTCAACTTTGAATTTCCTTCGTCATTAATGCAGTAGTTGAGAAGATAAGAAAAGAATAAGATCACTGGAATTTTTATATTCTAAACTATCTGGAATTTCATGTTGTTTTCTTGTGGGGATTTTTTTTTTTCAGTAGTTTACCATGCCAAAATGAAACCTGTAAGACATGAATATGCATATACAAACACACACACACACACATACACACACTCATATTCAGATTTCTGCACAAAAATAAACGTGCATACATACACAAGACTACTTTGTTTCAACTGGATATTTTAATAAAGTCTTTTGTGCTAATTTTTTCTTTTAAAAATTTAGCGTTCAGTTTACGCGTATATTTTCTTCAAATTTTTTTCATTTTTTCTTTTTTTTTTGTGAGCGCGTTTTTACTTTCCTCTAATTTGTTTTTCTTTCTTATCTAAATTAATTAATTCAACCATTATTAAATACGTGGTCAGCTTTGATTTCAACAAACTTCAAATTCATAATTGCTTAATGAAAAACTTCTATAATCTAAGCAAGTAGAATATAGAAAATTTTCCAAGTAAAACATGTGCTTTATGCAATATTTTATTTATTTATATGTATGTGCATTTTAATTTTAGTTTTTTCCTTTAAATTATTCCTCTTTAGTTTTTTTCGTAATATCTTCCTTCTTTCATATCAACTAGCTTAAGGTAATTCTTCCTTCCTTCCCCTCTAATTTTATATACCCTACATCACACATACTTATTTTATATTGGTTTATTTCTGGGGTTTTGCTGAATTTTGTTTTGGCTTTTTGTTACATGAGGTGGGGAGGATGATTTTGAGTATATGTCTCCCTTCCTCATCCATCAAATTGCTTCTTCTCAAACATCTACTTTTGATCTTGTTTGAAAAGCATAAGCAAAATTCTATAATAAATTTTTCCACAAAAGTAATAGCAATAACAACAACAATAATGAGTAAACAAAATAACATCAATAACAGCAAAATAATGTGGAAAATCCCGGTTTCTTTGAGTGGAGAGTTGAAGTATTTTCCTTGTTTAGTGGCGCTGTTCAATTTTATGTTTTCTCGTTTTTTTTTGTTTGTTTTTTTTTTGGTGGGGGTTGCTTTTTTGTGGTTTATCTGGTTAATATGCATGTTAGGAACTACGACAATGGTGACAACTACAACAACATCGATAATAATAATAATAATAATAATAATAATAATAATAATAATAATGGTTTCAAATTTTTGCACTGGGCCAGCAGCTTCTGAGGGGAGTGTAAGATAATTACATCAACCCTTGTAATAATAATAATAATAATTACAATTATAATAATTATTATTATAATAATCTAACAGAGACACACGGCCAGAAATTTAGTGGTAGAAACAGTCAAATATTATCCCAGTATTTGACAGGTTCTTTGATTTATCATTCTTCAGAAGGTAAAAAAAAAAAACTCAAGTTGACCTTGGCAAGATTTGAACTCAGTTTAGACAAATTAAGGAAGAACATCATCCACACTTGTAACAATTTCAACTTTAAAATAACAATAGCTATGAACTTAACTATGGTTGGCTTCTTGATACTATCCTAAGATTAAGAACTAACTTTCAGATAACCTAATGGAAATTCCCATATATTAATGTTTGGTTATACTACTCTTCCATGACTTTTAAAAATCACATTAGCAGCATTAAGAGTATTCCCAATCTGTTTACCAAAAGAGAGGAAATATTTAATAAGGCAGCCTCCTACTAAAATATCACTTTATGGCTAGTAGATTCAGAAGAAATTTCATTCTTACCTAAATGTCCTGCCTATCAAATTAGAAAGAGATGCCATATTATCAAATGCTTCATACCCCTCTTTTTGCACAATGCTAAAGTTAATATAGTGACATTTTAACCTTAGTGAATAAGAACTTTCTTGCTAAATAGATTTTTCTTCTTTTCTTCTTTTACTTGTTTCAGCACCACCTTTAGTCAAACAAATCGACCCCACAACTTATTCTTCGTGATCTTATTACTTATTCTATTGGTCTCATTTGCCAAAGCACGAAGTTACGGGGATGTAAACACAGATACACAAATACATGCACACGCACACACACACACATATATATGTATTAGGGAATCCCTTGTGATTCTCAGGTCTTTTGGACAAAAAACCCTGAATAAGTTCACTGAAGTAGTCCCCTTCTGCAAACATAAGTTTTCATCCACCTTCTTGAAACTGTATAGAGATAAAAATAAATTTAAAAGTAATAAATAATAACAAGTGTAATAGTTTACGTTAGGGTGAATTGAAACCTCGTAGATTAGTTTTGATACTGCAGCCTGTTTGGCTATTCTAAAATGGCACCTTTTTTTTTTTTTTTTTGGAATCCTCCAATCATTTACATAGGCTGGTCCATTTTGTTTATATATATTTGCTCTTTATAAAAAATCAGTTTTTTTTTTAGTTTACACTCTATTGTGTTTTGAAATACAGTGGTGTACCTCTGAAATGGCCATAGGTATTGTATGAAATTCGTGAAATTGTTTTTATTGATGGATACCTGTGGTGTGCTGTAATTGGTTTTGACTGATGTGTGGTGAACCTTTTTAGACATGGTGAGCGGAATTGAACTTTTGCCTGTTGATACCTGCTGGGTGCCTGTTGTTCACTCTTGTGTGTGCCGGATTGGTGCGAACTTGCCTTTTGGTGTCTACTGGTTTTGAGGTGTGAAATGTGCCCGAGGGCTTTCAAGAACTTTGAACTTTAATTCTAAGTGGTGTTAAATCACTTCTGTCCTTGTTTTTTCTCATCCGATAGACTACTTTATGGTACCTCATTTCTTCATTTCATTTTATTTTACTATATCGACTTATATTATATTTTATTATATTATATTATTATATTATATATTTGAAATTTTTACTCCTTCCGTATTAATTTTTATTCATATTTATTTTAACTTTTTAACTTCTATGAAATGATATTCACATGTATTGCTTTATACCTTTAACTCAATTTTTTTCAGTTCCATGTTATCGGTTGAAGCAATATATTCGTGTATAAAAATTTTATACTATATGCTATATTTTTATTTCTTTATTATTTCTTCTTGCGTTATGTTTCTTGCGTTATTTCTTCTTATTCCTTATGTTTGACGGATTATGGTGTATTTCTTATATATGTTCATTGAGGGGGGGTGATATGTTGAGTCGTTAATCCAGTCTTTTTATTCTATAACTAATATTTTACTCTTGTCTCAGTTATTCTGAGCACTTCTCCTTACAGCCCTGTATAAAATCTATTGGTTTCCTAATAAGAAACGATTAATATATATATATATATATATATATATATATATGTATATATATCATCATCATCATCATCATCATCATCGTTTAACGTCCGCTTTCCATGCTAGCATGGGTTGGACGATTTGACTGAGGACTGGTGAAACCGAATGGCAACACCAGGCTCCAGTCTGATTTGGCAGAGTTTCTACAGCTGGATGCCCTTCCTAACGCCAACCACTCAGAGAGTGTAGTGGGTGCTTTTACGTGTCACCCGCACGAAAACGGCCATGCTCGAAATGGTGTCTTTTATGTGCCACCCGCACAAGCCAGTCCAGGGGCACTGGCAACGATCTCGCTCGAAAATCCTACAGGAGCCAGTCAGGCGGTACTGGCAACGGCCACGCTCAAAATGGTGCATCTCATGTGCCACCCGCACAAGAACCAGTCCAGGGGCACTGGCAACGATCTTACTTGGCTTGCCGGGTCTTCTCACGCACAGCACATTTCCAAAGGTCTCGGTCAGTAGTCATCGCCTCGGTGAGGCCCAATGTACGAAGGTCTTGCCTCACCACCTCAGCCCAGGTCTTCCTGGGCCTACCTCTTCCACGGGTTCCCTCAACTGTTAGGGTGTGGCACTTTTTCACGCAGCTATCCTCATCCATTCTCACCACATGTCCATACCAGCGCAATCGTCTCTCTTGCACGCCACAACTGATGCTTCTAATGTTCAGCTTTTCTCTCAAGATACTTACACTCTGACGGGTATTCACATTTACATTACACATCCAACGGAGCATACTGGCTTCATTCCTTGCGAGCTTACGTATGTCCTCAGCAGTTACAGCCCATGTTTCACTGCCATGTAGCATGGTTGTTCGTACGCATGCGTCATACAGTCTGCCTTTTACTCTGAGTGAGAGTCCCTTTGTCGCCAGCAGGGGTAAGAGCTCTCTAAATTTTGCCCAGGCTATTCTTATTCTAGCAGCTACACTTTCAGCGCACCCACCCCTACTACTAACTTGGTCGCCCAGATAGCGGAAACTATCGACTACCTCTAGTTTTTCACTCTGGAATGAGATAGAAGTTGTTTCCTGTTTGTTTACAGTCTTTATTGCACCTGAACATCTGCCACAAACAAAAACTAACTTGCTAGTTAACCTGCCTTTGATGTTGCTGCACCTCTTATGTGTCCATAGCTTGCACCGGGTACATCTTATAGAGTTACTACCTACTCCTTTTCTACATACTGAGCAGGGCCATCTACCTGAAGGGGTTTGTGTTTTATCTACCTTCCTACTTATTAGGATTTTGGTTTTAGCTAGGTTGACTCTAAGGCCCTTCAGTTCTAGACCTTGCTTCCACACCTGAAACTTCTCCTCTAGTTCTGATACTGACTCCGCAATTAGGGCAAGGTCATCAGCATAGAGGAGCTCCCAGGGGCAACCTGTCTTGAACTCCTCTGTGATTGCCTGGAGGACTATGATAAATAAGAGGGGGCTGAGGACGGAACCTTGGTGGACCCCTACCTCTACCCAGATAATAATAATAATAATATTAGGGACAAAATCCAAAATTACAGGTAAAAAACTCAATTAAAATCAATTTATAAAAAATTAAAATTAAATTGAGCCTTATAGATAAAGTATATATAAAATATATAGTTTTAGGGAAAATAACCAATTTTCAAGAACTCATCGATGAAAATCCACTATCACATATAGAAAAATTAATAATTAAAAGCACAATAAATGAGTATAATAAATGAGTATAATATAAAGTAAAGTAAATATCATAAGATAAATATAATAAAAAGATTACACGTGTTTCATAGCCAATTTTCAAATAGAAAAGAAATTTAAATCGATTAAAATCAATTGAAATTATCGAAAATAAATTCTATTCAAAAATATAGCTACTCGTTAGATCGTAAGTAGAACAATAATTAGATATATATCTCAACCAACAATAAGTACCAAATGAATTAATATGAAATACTTATTATATAAAGATAGAAAAATTATTTTAAAAATATCATAATATTAAAATAATAACCATTCAATAATCATCCCTTCATCCATTATAATAACATGTATATTATATACAAAAAACATCTTACATAAATTATCATTGTTTTAAATTATTATTGTTTAAATACAAGTTGAACGAAGTTTTAAGTTTAAAATAATAATGAAGATAAAATGATAATTTAAAACAATGGTAATTTATGTAAGATGTTTTTTGTATATAATATACATGTTATTTAATGGATGAAGGGATGATTATTGAATGGTTATTATTTTAATATTATGATATTTTAAAAATAATTTTTCTATCCTTATATAATAAGTATTTCATATTAATTCATTTGGTACTTATTGTTGGTTGAGATATATATCTAATTATTGTTCTACTTACGATCTGACGAGTAGCTATATTTTTGAATAGAATTTATTTTCGATAATTTCAATTGATTTTAATCGATTTAAATTTCTTTTCTATTTGAAAATTGGTTATGAAACACGTGTAATCTTTTTATTATATTATCTTATGATATTTACTTTACTTTATATTATACTCATTTATTATACTCATTTATTGTGCTTTTAATTATTAATTTTTCTATATGTGATAGTGGATTTTCATCGATGAGTTCTTGAAAATTGGTTATTTTCCCTAAAACTATATATATATATATATATATATATATATATATATATATATATATATATATGATGTGCTTCTTTCAGTTTCCATTTACTAAATCGACTTGCAAGGCTTTGGTTAGTCTGAGGTTATAGTAGAAGACACTTGCCTAAGGTGCCATGTAGTGGGACTGAACCCAGAACCATGTGATTTGGAAGCAAGCTTCTTACCACACAGCCACTTCTGCACCTCTATAGAGAATTTTTAATAGAAAAAACCTGAAAATAAGCTACAGTTACACCACACATATAAAAGATATATCACATGTACATCTGCCAACACATAATATATGTAATGAGTATAGGCAGTGAAACACTAATAGTGACCTGGATAAGATTTGAACTCAGAATGTGCAGAACCATAACAGTTATCACAAGATATCCAATCCTATGCTTTGACTATTCTGTCAACCTGCAACCCTGAACTGGTACTGTATTTATCAACCCCTGCTTTGGGCCTTCAATTTATGATGGAGTTGTAAGGGTACCACTGTAACATTTTATAGCCTTATGGAGCCCATCCTCTCCAGGTCTGATCATGACTGATTTCTTTTGCTGAGAGTGGAAAGGTGAAGAAGTGTTCTTGGTACATGGCTGATACAATATCAACTCCAAAAGAATGAAAGGCAAGGTTAATTTAGGCAAGATTTGAAATGAGAATGCAGAGAACTAGAATGAATATTGCAAGGTATATTATCAATATTCTATCTATACAATGACCTCACACCTTGCTTCCCAGTACTCTATCGACTTAACCAACTACATCTTCTTCATTCTGATGTAACTATTCATTTTTTGCCAGCTCTCCTTTCTTTGTTTCTCATAAACCAACATAGCACATCAAATATACCATACTCCAATAATTCCATTATAATCTACCAGAAATCCTCAGCATTCATCTGTCACACCTCTGTTATCTGATACACCCTGTCATTATCTTTATTTTTCTCCCAGAGGAAGAAACACTTTGATGCCAACAATGATAAACATTCTCAGAAACTTTATTATTCCTTTGAAACCAAATCAGGTGCTATCACCAGATTTATCTTCAACACTAATTATTTCACTTTTACAGCTGATATTATCCCTAACATCCAAAGGATAATCCATGCAATCCATTGACTTCAGATTGTAGCATTTGTTTGATCCATTGTCTCTGATGAGCCTAGAGTTACCCTCAGTTCACAAAATATTTTGCTTGTCATTGTGTGCATGCATTTTTATTTTATTTGCTGTGTCTGGAGGAATGAGTAGCACCGGTGGCCTTTGCAGTCCCTCCTAGATCTGTGACATTATTACCATTAATGTTCCCTTTGAATCCTTGTAAGTCAATGCCCGTAAGAAAAATATGAGCAGGGAGGTAACTGTAGAGGGCTAATGTTCTGGAAAGGAAGGTCTGGAGTTAGCAATTAGTGCTAGACCTGGGAGTTGAACACTACAAGGGTGATGGAAGGAGGAGAGATGAGTGAAACTTAAGTACCTGGGTGGAGGTTGCATGAGCCCAGCCAACTCCAGTGATCATTATAAAAGTCAGAGAGAGGAGAAAACACACCTATTGGAGCATGTTTGAATAAAATTATATGTGTATCTTGTGTGTAAAATGCACAACACTGGCTTCAGACTTGGGGATGCCCTAAACTCAATAAGGCTTGGAGGCTTCTTAGAAATTACCAAAAGCTCTTGCAAAAATGGAGAACATATATGTTTAATTATTTTGAGACCCTTGTCGAGTGTAAGTTCCTAAGCTGTAGCTTGTCTAGCTTATGGCACTGGTAATTTATGAGTGTAGGCATGTCCGAGTCATTAAGAAGTTTCCTTTGTAATTATTATGCCTCAGGTTCAATCCCACTACATGGTATCTTGTGCAAGTATATTCTAATTTTAGCCTTGGGTTGGCCCAAGACTTTGAATGAAATTAAGTAGATAGAAATTATGTTGAAGTTTCACCAAATGGATTATACTTGTAATCTAAAAACAGCCATATCTGACACACACACATCACATCATGCTGATTCTGATTAGAAATTGCATTAAGGGTACACATGACAGTGAAATATTTAACTATTTGTGTGCTAATGCAACTGGAATATTCATTGTCGCAACTGACAGGGTATCCATTTTTCTAAATTTCTATTCTCTATATTTGTATGTAACCTCAAGAAAATGAAGTTTGCCAGAATGATTAAGAAGTTTCTTTAATGATTATGATGTTCTGGATTAAATCCTATAGCATGGCACCTTGAGGAAATGTCATTTTTCAAAGCTTAAGTCAATCAATACCTTCTGAATGAAATTGGGTAGATGAAAAACAGAGAAAGCCATTGGGTGGATTGCACTAGTAATTTAAAAGGTTTGGGCTTGTCAGCCTCAATGTCATACTGATTTTGCCTCAGAATTACGATAAGGGTACACATTTGTAGAAGGCTCAGCTACTTACATTTTAATTCAGGAGGAGATAATTCAGTTGATTGAACAACTGAGTCCTTATCATCAGACAAAGGTGATCCATGACCAGACCATATATTCTGTTTAGCCCCAGGTCATTCCTGATTGAGCTGACTTATGATCAAAGACATTCCAGCTGTGACCATTCAGCCTTATTTTCAAAAATATTCTGTCCAGTGCATTACTTTTTCTTTTTTGAAGATGATAAGGTGCAATTTTAGTTGGATTTGGTTATTATTTCGAGCACACAAAGCAACTACTTGAAGACTTCTTTACTTTCTCACAATTTTTCATATTAATTAAGACGGCAAACTGGTAGAAATGTTAGCACGCCAGGTGAAATGCTTAGTGGTATTTCATCTGTCTTTACATTCAGAGTTCAAATTCCACCAAGATCGACTTTGCTTCATTCTTTCAGGGTCAATATATTGCGTACAGAGGTCTGTCTAATTGACTAGCCCCCTCCCCAAAAATTTCGGGCCTTGTGCCTAGAGTAGAAAAGAAAAGAAATATTTCATATTAATTATAATTAGGGGAGATCAAAACTAAGATTCCCAAATAAGTAAATGGATCTCATCTTCCAGCAATGTGCATTTCAGCTGTTCAATCACCTGACCTGCTTACTCATTGTATTAGCATGTAAATGGCTGAGTGCTCCAACAGACACTTGCACCCTTTATGTAAACTTCACCAGAGGTTTAGAATTAGATGCTGCACAGTGATACTAAAACCAAAACCATGTGGCTTTGAGAAAAAATTCTTAGCCATTCAGTCTTTTCTGCATCCATATACACATTCACACACACACACACACACAATATTGAAAATCCCTTCCTTCTCACCCTTTTAAAGCCTAGCCAGGTTCATGGGCCTGGTTTCCAGGTTTCTATAGCATATGTGTTCCCCCCAGCTGGAAGGGACGCCAGTCTATTGCAGCATTACTCAAGAAGCAGGAAGAAAGAGTGAGAGAAAGTTGGGGTGAAAGAATACAACAGGGGTCACACCCCCCCCCCCTGCTGGAGCCTTGTGGAGGTTTAGGCGTTTTCACTCAATAAATACATACAATGCCCGGTCTGGGAATCGAAACCATGATCCTCCGGCCGCGAGTCTGCTGCCCTAACCACTGGGCCATTGTGCCTCCACATATTGAAAATCACTCAACAACAAACAGGTATGGTTGTGTGGTTAAGAAGATAAACTCCTTGAAGGGTTTTGTCAAGCAAATCTAAGACTGTTCCAGAATGGCTGTGGTCCAGTGAATGGAACATGTAAAAGATAAAAGATATGTTGGAGCACACACATTTTTATGCCATCAACTGCTTTTTATTGCAAATAGTTTGAAAATGAAGTAAAACTAGCAGTGTTTTCAACCCTTTAGCATTTAAACCAGCTATATCCGGCTCAGATATTCTACCTGTTTTTTGTAGAAGCTGATCAAGTCCAGCCTCTCAAACTTACCCTGTAATGTTAATGAAAAATAAACAATCACATCATTAGAAATCTCAAAAACTACAAGATAATACATGATAAAGTATTTTTTTAAGTGAATAAATAAACAAATCATTTGACGGAGTAATCTGGATGCTAAATAGTTAAGAAATGTATAAAATAACATGGAGATATAGTTAAGAATTGTCTGAAAGTCGACAAAACGTTATTGTTTTAAATTTATTGATGTAACATTTTGCTCTTTTGTTCTTACTGTTTTTTTTCTTATGTATTTTTTCTCTTTCTTTTTAGGTAAGTTTGTTGTTCATTCATTAAGAAACAATTTCTTAGTAAGAATATCTGAATATGATGATTGGAGACATGATAAGGTGAGAGGTACAAAATGAATATCTTTTTATTTTTTCTTGCCTTCCAGGAGAATCATTTGTTGCAGCAACTTTACATATGTATATATATATATATATATATATATATATATATAAGGGTTTTGTAACTCTTATTTCTAGCAATGTAGGTGCTACCCTGCATAATCAGTCACAATTAGGGGCAATTGAATTTTTCCTTTTTAGTTTTATATTGCACATAGCCACCTTCATTAGTTTATAATTTTCACATTAGCATTTTGTTAAATCAGCCATAGATTTATATGGTAAATACTATTATATATACTGACAGTCAGGATTTAGCCAAACCATCCAGTGATGGAGTAGTCATAACCAATGAGCTATACTTTTATGTGAAACTAGACAAGTACAGTGATTTCACCCACTGTGGGGGTGGTTATCTCCCCTGTCAGTGCATAGACATGTGCTTGTTTGCAGTTTTAAGGGTTTTTAATTCTTATTTCTTGCAATGTAGGTGCTATCGCAATTAGTGACAACTGAATTTTTCCTTTTTGGTTTTATACTGAGTGTAACTGCCTTCGTTATTTGATATGTATATGTATATATATATATATATATATATATATATATATATATATATATATATATATATATATATACCTTACTGTTCTGTTAAGGTAAGACCAAACCAAATAGTATTAACAAAACCAAATCAAATGATATTATTTGATTCTGTGTCTGAGGATTTTCTAATAGGAGATGTCTTACATGTTTTTCCTGTATGTACAGTTTTATAATCCCTATTAGCAAATGCAACATCTGTAATTGTGAGTAAATAATACCAATAAATTTTTTTCCAATCTCTTGTTTTGATATATACATGTGTATGTATTTATATATGTATGTGTGTGGATATGTGTGTATGTATCCATATATATATATATATATATATATATATATATATATGTTGTATGTGTGTGTGTGTCTTCAGCAAAGTAACTACACATGTGCTTTTGGGGATTTCTTTTCCTTATTTGGACTTTTCCTTTTCTCCTTTCTGATGAAGAGCTATGTTTGAAACATCAAAAACTCTCCCTTTTTACTGAGCATCAGACTAATACACACCTTGTGCACGTCCTCTTATTGTTTATTATTATTAATTTTAATGTTCATTTATTTGAATTGACTATATATAGATGTGGGTGTGCGTGTGCTTGCACATGGTCTCAGTTTGTTTCAAACCACTCCAGAACCAAAACCAAGCTAATCAAACTGATTTAATTTGTTTTATTCATACTTCCCAACCTTGTTGCTGCCTTATATATATATACATACATACACACACACACACACACACACACACATATATATATATATATATATATATATATATATAAAACCATACAATTGCATTAAACTTCATTCAGGCTTGTATCCTGCCTTACTAATCTCACTGAATTAATTCTCCTTTTCTCTATCAATGTTTGTCTGAAGTTTTCAATTCTCTCCGGTCTCTGTGATATTATGAATGTCCCAGAGACATTCTTGAAGTTGTAGATAATTTCTGCTACCTAGGTGACCTAATTTGCAGTGGAGGAGGATGTATCAAAAGTGTAATTTCTGGAATAAGAATAGGATTGAGTAAGTTCAGAGAGCTTTTACCTCCCTTGGCAACAAATGATCCCTCTCTCTCTCTCTCTGTGAAAGGAAGATTGTATGATGTATGTGTACAGATTGCAATGCTGCATGGTAGTGAGACCTGGGCCCCAAATGCAGAGGACATGTGAAGACTAGAAAGGAACAAAGCTTGTTGTAACAGAGCACTAGTGTATTGAGAGAAAAGTTAGGCATAAAAGGAATTAGGTGCAGTGTGCAAGAGAGTGGTTTGGTCATGTAATGTGCTTGGATGAAGACAGATGCATGAAGAAGTGTCAATCACTTAAAATGGATGGAAGTTGTAGAAGAGAGATGCCAAGAAAGAAACGGGACAAAGTATTGAAGTTTGATCTCAAAATGCTGAGCCTTATGAAGGAGATGATGGAGGATCAAGGTATATGGTGCATTGCTATACCACAACAGAACAGAAGCGATATCTTGAAACTGCTTTTGTAATGCTTGCCCATGGTGCTTGGAATTGAACTCGGAATCTTGAGGTTAGTAGCTATTAGTGTCTTGAATAAATAAATAAATAAATAATAATAATAATAATAATAATAACAACATCAGCAAAAAAAAAAGTAGGCACGAGAATCCAGGGTTGGGTTCAAAATTCCACCAGGACACCCGATGAAAGCTGGAGAGTAAATTAGCTGAAACATTGTGGTAACAACGAACAAGATGAAGACTCATATCCATCCAATTTAAATGATGAAAATAATTAGCAGTATTATAGTCAACTGTTACAAGAGTAAAGGAAAAGCCTGAGATAGAATTACAGAGTAATTACCAAATTGCTGGACCAGGTTACAAAAGTTAGAGAGAGCCCAACTGATTAAGATGAGAATTAGTCTGGATGCGGACGCAAATTGGTTTTGTGTTGGGGGATATTGTTTCTTTTGTCTTCTGGTCTTGTATGTTACTTAGTGGCCTTATTAGTGTCAGTGTCGTTAAATATGTACTCAAATGTGGCGAGCTGGTAGAATCGTTAGCACACCAGGCAAAATGCTGAGCAGTGTTTCGTCTGCCACTACATTCTGAGTTCAAATTCTGCCAAGGTCGACTTTGCCTTTCATCTTTTTGGGATCGATAAATTAAGTACCAGTCAAGTACTGGGGTCGATGTAAACGACTATGCCCTCACCACAAATTCCAGGTCTTGTGCCTATAGTAGAAAGGATTAAATACGCACTCAGTACACAGTGTAAGGGCATCCAGCCATAAAAACCATACCAAAGCTGACACTGGAATTTGTTGCAGTCCTGTAGCTCATCATATCTTGTTAAACCAGCCAACCCATGCCAGTATAGGAAATGGATGTTAAATGATGATAATGGTGATGATATCTATCTATACATGCATACGCGTGCGCACACACACACACAAAAGCATATATATAATTATGTGTGTGTGTGTGTGTGTGTGTAGCTATGTATGCAAGCATTTACTTGCATTGCAGTACTACTGCCATTTCTTCCTACACAGGTTGTTTGTTTTCCCTATGCAAAGAAGTTTCACCATTCTACTTGGTACCTCTTATTAAGAAAAAATACCCACTCTGCTTCAGATACAAACACAGACACACACATCCTCCCACTCTCTCTCACTCACACACACACACTCTTTCTCTTTATTTCTTGCTTTCTCTCATACTCACACCCTATAAGTGTGCAAATCAATAGGAAAGGTAAATATAAATGAAGATAAAAAAAACATTAATTTCCTCTATTATCATAACAAAGAAAATGGTAAAAAAAAGTTCCTCATTCAGTTTCTTCAAATTATGTATTTGTTTACTTATTATATTTATTACCATATTTATTTACATCTATTTTTTTAACTAAAATATTTTGTTTCATATATATTATTTTTCTTGGACATAAAAAATTTAAACATAAAACACAACATTAGAATCATGTATATATTATATATACATACATACATACATACATATATATATATATATATATATATATATATATATATATATATATATATACACACACACACACACACACATATATATATATACAAACATATGTATATACACATATACACATTTGATTCTGATTCTTGACAGGTTCTTAAGGTTTGATGCGAATTTTACACAAATCAATTCAAATATAAATACATCGATTTATTCATCTATTAACATAGACAGAAACAGCAACAACAATGGCAACAAAAACGTAAAAGGAAATTATTTCCATTAATAAGGAGAGAAAAGTTAATAGATAGCTATATCATCATACAGATTTATATAGACACATAAATATAATATATATATATATATATATATATATATATATATATATATATATACACACACGTGTGTGTTTATAGACATATATGTATATGAATGTATAAGGAGAATATATGTGTATTTGAGTCTGTGCATACATACAGTGGCATTCATGCACGCCATGTGCATATATTTGTATGTGAGCCTGTGTATGTATGTTTATGCGTACAGAGTCTATCATTAAGTCGTTATAAGATAAAATTGTAAAATAATGATCGAGTTGAATTGTACTAGGCCAACCAAATTTAGATCAACTTAATAATTCTATGGAAGTATATATGCCTACATCTTTTATATTTTAAAAAGCTCGAATCAATTACACTGCAGCATATATGTGTGCTTATAAAGGTGGTACATCAGCACGACCAAAGCTTGTGGGATGAAACAAGTAAAAGATTATCATCATCCTTATCAGCAGCAGCAACAACATTTAATATCTGTTCTCCATGCTAGCATGAGTTGGATGCATCACTAGTGCTTTTAATGTGGCACCAGCACCCACACCAATGCTTTTTACATGACACTTTAGTTTTAGGAGCTCAGTTCTGTTGTGGTGGGCAAGTCTTCTTGAGTACAGCAATGTACCACATATCTCGGTCCTCTGTCATCTCCTTTGTAAGGTTCAGCATTTTGAGATCAGCCTTCAATAATTTGTCCCTATATCATCCTGGGTCTCCGTTTTCCACAACTTCCCTTTACTATGTGAGTGCATGTGTTTGTGTGTGTGTATATGTGTGTGTGTGTGTGCATCTGTATGTATGTGAGACTGTTGGATGCCCTTATATATGCTGTTTACAATGCATTTCTTTCCCACTCTTAATTGTGCCTGTCTCTCCCATTTGGACCCAAATATTTTGGCTATGTCATTTTCCTATCATCTTGAATGTCTTCCAAGTGGGCCCTTGTAATCATTTGGGAACTACTCAACAACTTTATGGTTGGCTCTGTAATCTATTAACTTTAAGACATGTTTGACCCTAAGGAACTTCCAGTTTCCACATTCCGCAATCACGTTTTTCACTCCAGTCCATTCTCAAATTAGCCCCATTTCATCTCACTTGCATATAAGAGCACATGTAGAGTGGTTCTATTAAAGCTATTCAAGAGATTGGCATGCAGGATCTTTTCCAGCTGTGCTTTGATGACATCTTTAATCAAGACAAACAACCCCTTCTCCACTACTATTAATTTACATAAGATTTCAGTATTCTCATCTTGGCATAATTTTACTGTCTGTTCCAAACAGTCATTCTTCACCTTTTCAATTTCATCACTTTCCACTACTATCTCATTCAATGTGCTATTAATTGTGTGCTTCTAATTAATAATTTCTAGCTTGAGAAAGTTTTGCACACATCAGCCAATGTACAATTTGCTGTTATGATATAAGAGTGACCAGCTTTTGAACAATGGTTTGGTATCTGAAGCTGAAGATGTGTAATGACATGGAAATACAGATGCACACTACTGTTGAATGACATCTTTCATAGCTCAGTGGTGTGTTTTTCACACATATTGTCTATTGGGAGATTTCTTCTCATGAGACATTTTCTGCAATCTATCTTTCTCCCGACCAAGTTTGCATGAAAATGTTAAATATGATTGTAACTGGCACTGTCGAATATGATAATGAAAGTTCCAGTTGATCTGATCAACAGAACAGCCTGCTTGGGAAATTAATATGAAAGTGGCTGAGCACTATGTACCCATAATGTAGTTCTCAGCGAGATTCAACATAACACAGAATGTGACAAGGCTGGTCCCTTTGAATTACAGTTACAACTCATTTTTGCCAGCTGAGTGAACTGGAGCAATGTGAAATAAAGTGTCTTGCTCAAGGACACAACACACAGCCTGGTTCAGAAATTGAAATCACAACCTCACAATTGTAAGCACAACTCTGTAACCACTTAGCATTGTGCCTTCATATATCATCATCATCATCCTCATCATCATCATTGTTTAACATCTGCTTTCCATGCTAGCATGGGTTGGACAGTTTGACTGAGGACTGGCAAGCCAGTGGCCTGCACTAGGCTCCAATCTGATCTGGCAAGGTTTCTACAGCTGGATGCCCTTCCTAACGCCAACCATTATATCTATCTATATATATATTGTCATCATCATCATTCTCAACTAATGTCCATTTTCCATGGGAGCAGGGATTGAACAGTTAAATACAACCTAATAAGTCAGAAAACAGCATTGTGCTCCAGTGAATGCTTTGGTATGGTTTCTATATCTCAGTTTCCTTCCTAATACCAAGTACTATAGAGGGTGAGCTGGGTGTTTGTTTGCTTTTATTTTCCATGACACCTTGTGCAAGTATCTTCTACTTGAGTGCCAGGCTTGCCAAAGCTTTGCGAGGAGATTCCATAGACATAAGCTGAAAGATGCCTGCTGTGTGTGAGTGTGTATTTATATGCATTTATTATATAATCTCCAAAGTTTGAGAATTTTGGCACATGAAAAAAAGAATTGTGGAAAAGAAAAGCTAAAAGTTTATGAGAATATAATACAGAGCATAAATACTTATGTGAAAGTAAAATAATCAAGTAATACAAATTGTTAAAGAAGACTAATAAATAGCTAAGTTTGTGCTTATATATATATCCATCTGCATGAATGGATGTTGGCTTCTAACAGATTCAAAGGGAATTAAGACTGTATCGATACAATAAATACCATCTCTGGGAGAGAGAATGCAGAAAATTGCAAAGTATCATATCATGTATGTATTATGTACTTCCATGTAATACACACACACACATATATGTATTTATATATATATATATATATATATATATAGCTAGATGCATAAGTTCATACCTACATATAAATGTACACGTGTGTATGTGTGTGTATATATATTTATATATGTATACGTATACATATATGTATATATGTATGTGTGTATATATATACATATATATACACACACATATATATTGATAGATAGATAGATAGATACACACATATAGATTGAGAGAAAGCTATATCTCTAAATATATAGATATCATTTGCATGCATGTATTGCAATAATGTTCTGCACATGCACACATGCATGCAAGCATGCAATCGTGCTTACTTACATAAATGCATACAAAACAATGCATGAGATCTATTTAGTCAGAGGGTCAAAAGGATTAAGCTTCCCAGCATATGATTTATAGTTCCAAAGAAACAGATAGCATAAGTATACTTTCTCTTTCTTTTGTGCATGTAGGTGCAGATGTATGTATACATGCATGCATGCATCCATGCATGTATATATGTGAATGTATACACCTCTGTACATATGTATATTTATATATATAACTGTTCATTTATATATATATAAATACATGGATATATATATATATATATATATATAAAGTCAGTAAATAGTGGGGTTGTGTTAACCGCACATATATATTATATACAGATATTATATATACATACAAACACCACCCGCAAACTTATGCATGCTTATGCATTTGCATGATAAGCTAATATACATATGAAATCATGTCTTTATGTTGTTAAGTACTGTAGATCTAAAGCAATCTCCAACAGGATTCTGACTGTAAACTCTTAGCTACCAAATATGCTCTTGACTTCAGCAAAATAATTGTCAATAATCTGAATACAATTCATAATCGTTCTACCTATCATTTATATCAGCCTGTGTCTTATCATTACTTTGACAACTTGCTTGTGTGTGCAATGTGAGTGTATATCTATCTATCTGTCTGTCTATCTATCTATCTATCTATCTAGCTAGCTATCTATCTATCTATATATATATATATATATATATATATATATATATATATATATAAATTTTCTCATTTTTTTTCTCCTTGTTTCTCTCCTTATTTCTTTCCATGTTGTTGCTGTTGAAGAGCGTAGCTCGAAACGTCAAAGACTTTCTCTATTCCCGAGCATTAAACTAATACATCCATTTGTTGTTACACCACCTGTCTTCATCTGTTGTTTTTTTTCATAAATTCTCCCATATATAAATATATATATATATATATATCCATATATATATATATATAAATATATATATATATATATATACATATATATATATATATATATATATGCACACACACGCACGCACACACACACACACACACACACACACACACACACATGCAAAGCTTCCTTCGAAACTATCAGGTCATTCCATAAGTTTTGTCCGAATTTTGAATAAAGAAAACAAGTGATCAAATGTTATATTGAAATTTAATCATCAATGTACTTTCCCTGATTATCTTTGACTTTCTTCTATCTATTTACAAGCTTTTTAATCCCATCAATGTAAAACTCTTTTGGTTTCAAAGTGAAGAACTCTGAAATGTCAGTTTCGACCTCCTCGTGGCTTGCGAAAGTTATGTCCCCCAAATGATTCTGTAAACTACGAAACAAATGGTAGTCTGAAGGAGCAAGGTCGGGAGAATAAGGTTGATGAGGAATTTTTTCCTCATCACATGTGTGTGAATAGCCATGTTACATGGCAGTGAAACATGGGCTGTGACTGCTGAGGACATGCATATGTTTGCAAGAAATGAAGCCAGTATGCTCCACTGGATGTGTAATGCCAGTGTGAATACATGACAGAGTGTAAGTACCATAAGAGAAAAGTTGGACATAAGAAACATCAGATGTGGTGTGTAAGAGAGAGAGACGACTGCACTGATATGGTCATGTGTTGTATATGGATGAGGACAGCTGTGTGAAAAAGTGTTGCACCCTAGCAGTAGAGGGAACCTGTGGAAGAGGTAGACCTAGGAAGACCTGAGATGAGGTGGTGAAGTACGACCTTCAAACGTTGGGCCTTACAGAGGCGATGACAAGTGACCAAGACCTTTGGAGATACACTGTGCTTCAGAAGACCCAGCAAGTCAAGTATGACTATAACCATGGCCTATGCCAGTGCAGTATAACTGGCCCATTTAAGAGCACCCTTCAATCATTGGGCAATAAACTGCGCTTGTGAAGACCTGTTGAGCAAAGTGAAATCATTGTTGTGGTCGATGCCAGTACTGCCTGACCGGTTCCATGCTGGTGGCACATAAAAAGCACCATTTGAGCATGGTCGTTACGAGTGCCACCTGACTGGCTCCCATGCTGGTGGCATGTAAGAAAACACCTACTACACTCTCAGAGTGGTTGGCGTTAGGAAGGGCATCCAACCGTAGAAACTTTGTCAGAGCAGATTGGAGCCTGGTGCAGCCTTCTGGCTTGATTGGCGGGGTGGAAACCAACCAAACCATCCAACCTATGCCAGCATGGAAGGCAGACATTAAACAATAATGATGATGATAATATATATATATGTCCCTGATATTCCTAAAAGTAAGGTGCCATGTAAAACACATGTGAAAAGTACCCAGTGCACTAAGTAAAATCGTTTGCATAAGGAAAGGCTTCCTTTTCATTGATTTGAAGAGAGTAATTTACTGATAATTAAGTGGTGTCTTCAAACACCACTGACACCCTATACATATATGTATATATCATCATCATCATTATTTAATGTTCATATTTACATGTTTGCATGTGTTGGGCAGAATTTATTTAAAGTAGCGAAAGTGAGCTAGAATGTTAAAATTTAGCACACATGCACAACAGAGTTCAAAGTCAATCTGTGCCAAGCAGCATTATTCTGAGTGCTTTAGCTTTGTTACTTTGGCAACAGTCCGGATACTTATTGATCAGATTATGTATGTATGTGTGTGTGCACATCTATCTATATATCCATTCGTCATAGAATGGGCTTTCTCATATAGTTTTACCAAATTCCACACACAAAACATCACTTGGTCTATATCTCTAGTAGAACACAATTCTACAAAGTGCTATGCAGTGGGATTGAACCTGGTACTCTGTAGTCAGGAATCAAACTTCATGTGCCTGTGCTTATTAATCTTTTTAATTATTCAATTTCTTGTTTACTTCTTCATGTCACTGTTTTTATGTTTATTATTCATTTGTTTTTCTCCTGATCTTGGGGAAAAAACAAGTCTAAATTAAAACTGACAGATAACATGAAAATAAGAACAATATCTTGTCATAAATAAAATAGCAACACAAACAATAACAACTGTAATAAAATATAATACTTCTCTGTTCTTCCATAAATCTTCCTCATTTTTTGCTGTTTTCAATGCATTATTTAAAATCTATAAAGTGTAGAAGGTGGCAGAATTGCTAGAATGTCAGGAAAAAATGCTTTTTGAAGCTTAATTATATCAGTTGATATTCTAGGTTCAAAACCTGCTTTGTTCAACATTAACTTTCATCCTTTTAGATGTCATAAAATGAAATACAAAGTGATAATACCAGTCATATACTAGGGTCAATATAGTCAACTATGCTTTCATCCTAAAATTGGATATAGATTGCAAAGATTACCTTCCAAAGTAGCATAAGTAGTTTCAAATTACAGATTATATCTAGACCTGAAGATTTTTCTCAAAGCTGGAAAAGATAGGAGCTATTTCTTTAATTTCTGCTTTGATGATGGTCTATTAGCTTCAAACAACATCTTTACTTTGGGGTTATTTGCAGTGCTGCTCAATCTACAAACATCAACTGATACATCTAGATGAGTCGGTGTAAATACCCACGTTATTTAACCTCCAAATGTTTTTAATTCAGATTTCTCTCCTTCTTTGAACTCATCATTTTCCCTTAGTGACCTCTTTTCTTTATTTCTCTTGGACTCATACATAATATGTATAAAATCTTAATCTAGCAATTTTTTTCTTGTGTTGATTAACATTCAGTTCTAAATACTCGAAAATTCCACTTTCATAGGTTCTTAACTTAAATTCCCTTTTTACTACTGTGATTGTATTCTTCCCAAACACAGAATATAAAATCATCCACATGCATTACCAGCAGGTCCATCAGTTTCCCACTTGCATCATACAAGTGAAATAAAGTATTGTCATTAATACCAGTCTTCCCAATTGGATCAGCACTTAAGTCACCTTCTTATTCCATGACAACGGTGCATCATTCAACCTACAGATGCATCTCTTCAGCTTCCACATTTGTGATTCTAGACTTATATCTGAAGGTAGCTTTAGGAACACTTCTCTCTTCAAACTATCACCATTAAAATGCCCAGAGTCTGTGCTCACCAATTCATAACTAATATTTTTAACATTACTAACCTTATTTTCTGCAATGGACCCCTTAAATTCCTATTTTACTCAGAAGGTGGGATCTTCATGATCATTCGATCCCTAAAAAACTATTATATTTTTATGATTAAATATTATTAGGAACTGAACAAAAAAATGTTTAAATATTTTGTGTATTGTAGAAATATAACCAGTTTATTGCACATAAGCTTTAACAACAAAATCTTATATGGACCCATTTGAGGACCACTGCTTTAAAATGTTGCAGTACATTGTTTGATGTTTTACAATTTTTTAATAATTTTTTAACTAAAGGAATCCACTAGTAACCTAAGAATGTGGTTTCCAGCTGCACAAATTTACCCAAAATCCAACAATACTTACTTTTAAAATCCAACACTATTCCACCGATTTTCCTAGCTCTAAGGCATAAAACGAAGAGACAGTTGTCAAAAATTGGTTTTGGTCTGTGGTTTAGTCAGTGAGGAAGAAGAAGTGCTATTTGTCTTTGTAGGAACAGGTCAGGCAGGAAATACTGATGTACTTGTTGTTCAGTTAACAACTAAAGTTGTTAGCCATCTGTCATACAAACATTACATACAAAAGGAATGAATTCTAGAAGGTTACAGCACAATGAGAAATGATAGGAAAGGTGTTGTTTGTTGTGGGATATTAACAAGCAGGTGGAGGCAGAAAGAATAATGAAAAGGGAAGAGACAAGAGTGTCAGGTGGTTTGGGATGGAAACAGTGTAGTACCTTGTTGGCTTAAAAAAAGTCATTGTATGAGAAGTAGAAAAGATATAAAATTCTCTGGGAATATTACATGTAAAAAGATTATTGTCTCACCCAGAGGCAGATTTATCTTATCTGTTTAATACC
>NC_142932.1:43836999-43859499 GCF_046866305.1 Octopus bimaculoides | reverse complement strand
CAAAATTCCAGCGGTTTAGTGGGAGAATGCTTTCTTGCAGTGCAAGCAGTTTGGATTCAGTTTCCAGTCATTGCATTGTCTATTTTATATAGGTACAGACCTGGCTGTGTGATTAAAGTTGGCTTTGCAACCATGTGGTTCTTGTTTCAATCCCACAGCACCTTGAGCATGTATCTTATAGGTTTAGGCCTGGCTGTGTGATTGAGAAGCTTGCTTTGCAACCATGTGGTTTTGGTTTCAATCTCACAGCCCAGCATGTTGGGCACACATCTGTTGTAGCTAGGGACTGACAAATGCCTAGTGGGTAGATTTGGAAGTTGGAAACTGTGTGAAACCACGTTGTGTGTATGTGTGTGTGTTTGTGTTAGATCCCACATAACTTGACAAAAAGTGTTGCTTTGTTTATGTCCTCATAACTCAGCTGTTGATAAAAAGTAACTGATAGAATAAGTACCAAATTTTAAACAAATAAGAGAAGTACTGGGGTTTTGTTCAACTAATATCCTTCAAGGTGGTGCCCTAACATGATCACAGATAAAAAGATAAAAGATACACAATAGCTATGAAATTTAAGTACTGCACTACTGAATTGATAGATTTTAAGTTTAATTTTTTTTTTCTTTTTCAATCTGCTTAGCTGCAGAATCTCGTACAATTTATTTGTAATTGAAGCATTAGTTCTGGAAAAGATGTAATATAGCATTATATTCTCTGACAATTGCTAGCATTGCAAAATGGTTCTATGTTAGTATAAAAGACAATTAGAATGTTATTAGTTTGTTATTACCAGGGATAGGTCTTCAAACATTGATGTCATTCTCTTCTCAATGTTTTAGTTTTGGGTTGCAAAGTGAGCTTCTTAATCACACAGCCATGCATTTGCCAAACCATGTCTGGTCCTAATACTTGTTTTGTATGGAAGACTTTTTAAAATGCTGATAGTGTACCATAACACTTTTTAATGTCTTATTCAGTGGTTTTGAGAATTGACAAAGGCAGCAAAGTTAGCAGAGAGGGTAGAGCATTGGACTGAATGCTTTGATGTAGTCATTCTGGCTAACTCTCTGTGCGCTAAATTCAAATTCCACTGAGTTCAGTTTTGCCTTCTATCCCCTTCAGGACCAAAAATAAAGTGCCACTCTATTACTGGAATCAATTCTTTTCTCTCCTCTCTCTTTCTCTCCTCTCTCTCTCTCTCTCTCTCTCTCTCTGTCACACACACACACACACACACACACACACATACACACACATGCATAGAATCACCTGTGTTCAGACCATTTTAAAGCTATGCCAGCTTTAAAATGCCCATATGTCAAGATGACATCTCTCTGATTCCATTAAGTGTTGAGGACCCAAGGAAGAGTATTAATAAGAGCTGCTCAATAACATTAACACATATACAATTGATGGTAGAAGTTCAATATAATTCTACTCTCTTTCTATTTAGCTGACTAGCTGATTTCAAGAACTCAAGACCTACTCACTTGATAGTATTCCATAGTCTAATTAATTTTGATTGGACAAGAAGACTGGATTTATAATGCTCATTTTAATCACAGAAATAGCTCAGTAGCTGTGTAGTTAAAGAGTTCACTTCACAGCCACATGTTTTAGGGTTCAGTTCTACTGAACAGCATGTTAGATAAGCATTTTCTGCTGCTATAGCACTGAGTCAATCAATACCTTGTAAGTGAATTTGGTAGATAGAAACCTTGTGTGAGCCAAACGTATATGTGTTGTGTGTGTGGTGTGTGCCTGTGTGTGTGTGTGTGTCCTGCAACCCCTTGACAACCGGTACTGGTTTGTTTATGTCCCCATAGTTTAGCAATTTGGAAAAAAGAGACTGATAAAAGAAGTACCAGATGTAAAAATAAAGTAACGGGGTTGATTTGTTTGACTAACTCTTCAAAGCAGTACCCATGATGCCAGGTCCTCCAAAACTGGTGTGAGATGAGGAAAAAGGTTTCTTAATACTGGAGACTCGACATAAATGCTTGCAACAAAATGAGCTCATCGAAAGGCATCAAAATTATCAGATGGTGCTATTAAACTGGGTCACAGATTAACTCTACCAGTAAGCAATGACAAGATTTGAAGTCAGAATGCAAAGAGCTGGAACAAATATCAGAAGGCATCTGTTCCAGCCTACTACTCAAATTTAGTATTTCTTATAGGTCTTCAATGCACAAAAGTCATTGACTTCAGTGAGATTTGAACTCAAAACACAGAGAGTTGGAACAAATAATTCTGACACTCTAATGACTCTGATAATTTCCTGCCTGAGGAATTGGAAGTGTCATTAGAGGAACTTTGTCAAGCATATTCCTTTCCCAAATTAATGACGATCTAGCTAGATGTAATATATGATTTCATGAACTGCTGGCTTTACAATAATTAGAGATCAACTGCAAAGGCAGAATGGCCAGTGTTGACTACACATCACTTGTATTGTGGACTAATCTTTATGGAAATGGAAGAGAATGTCAAAGAAGATTTAATTGACTCTCCTTGATTTTATGTTTGGTAGAAAGGGGGGAAAAAAGCTTGAATAAATTAAACTCATATTTAGCAATGTTGAATTGATGTGCTATAAAAGAAAGCACTATTTTGCTTTTCTATTTATTTTTTTTTTTTTTTAATAAGATCATACAAAAAGGCTGGTACAGTGCCTGCAGAATGTTAGCAAACCTTAAAGATTGGTAAGTTTTTTGTGGTTGATAAGTCTTTAAAATCTGTAGGCCAATGTCTGCAGAGAAACTTTGAGAGAGAAAGAGAGAGGGAGAGAGTGAATTTCAGAGTTGTACTTCTAGAAATAAAGAGTAGGGCAAAATTAATGAATGATGTAAATTTTACCTGAATAGCTGTTATTGTGTTGCTGCTGCTACTGATAGTAGTAGTGGTAGTAGTAGTAGTAGTAGTAGCAGCAGTAGTAGTAGTAGTAGTAGTAGTAGTAGTAGTAGCGGCAGCAGCAGCAGCAGCAACAGCAGTAGTAGTAGTAGTAGTAATTTGTTGTTGTTTAGCACCAGGTCAACACTGATTACACACATATATGATCAAAATGCATTTCCGTTGTGTAGCCATACATTTTTTCTGTGTGGTAAGGAGCTTGCTTCTCAGCGACAGGGTTCTGGGTTCAGCCCCACTGCGTGGCACCTTGGGTAAGTGTCTTCTACTATAGCCTCAGGCCAACCAAAGCCTTGTGCATGGATTTGGTAGACAGAAACTGAAAGAAGCCTATCGTATATATGTGTGTGTGTGTATGTGTGTGTGTATTTGTGTGTGTGTGTGTGTCTTTGTATCTGTGTTTGTTCCCCACCATTGCTTAACAACCGATGTTAGTAGGTTTATACCCCTGTAACTTAGTGGTTTGGCAAAACAGACAAATAGAATAAGTACTAGACTTACAAAGAATAAGTCCTGAGATAAATTTCTTCAACTATTAAACCCTTTAAGGTGTTGCTCCAGTATGACTGCTGTCAAATGACTGAAACGAGTAAAAACATAAAAAACAAAAACATATAAAGATTTATGTTACAAGTATTATTAGTAACATAAGTTCGATACAATCTGATATATGGTAAGGTTGCTGACTCCTCACAAGGCAAGCCTGTTGGGCTGCTAGAAATCCAGCAAGACAAAAACAATACCTGTCAAAAGGATAAGGTTATCTAGAGTTAACATAGCAATAGCACTGGAACTTAAAATTCTGATTTAGTGTCCAGCATGCTATAAGACCCTTGTTAAAATTTGTCTCTGTTTCGTTTTTGGATTTGGTTTGCAAGATTTTTTATGTGATTTCATGTGTTGAAGCATATTCTGTTGTGTCTGGGGAGAGTCATTTTCTTATTGTGCCTTAAAATTTAACACACTCACTGTTAAAATTTCCACTTATTTCTTATTTTTGCAAGACGCAATGAAAATTTTAGGAAAATAAAAATAAGAAATAAGTGGAAATTTTAATGGTGAGTGTGTTAAATTTTAAGGCACAATAAGAAAATGACTCTCCCCAGACACAACAGAATTGTCTCTATGTATTAGCAGTTATATCAGTGGTATAACTGGATGAGTTGTCTGGGCTTGAAAACCTTGGAAGACAACCAGACTAGGAGAAGGAGATTGTGAGTTCCTGAGAAAAAGCAAAGGCTAATGGACAGTCATCAAGTCACAAAAGAACTCTGGTCCCACCAATCCTATTTATTCCAAACAGAGCTTGAAGACGCAATGAATGTCTGGAGACTTAGCTCTCTGCCATAATGATGGGAATATTCATTTATTCATTCATATTTTGGACAACATAAGCCAGTGTTTTTCTTTGTCTTTATTGTTCTTAAAAAAAGATGATAGGGTGTGATCTGAATAAAATTTTCTGCTAAGCACAGGAGTGCCTGTGTGGTAAGCAGCTTGCTTACCAACCACATGGTTTTGGGTTCAGTCCCACTGTGTGGCACCTCGGGCAAGTGTCTTCTACTATAGCCTAGGGCCAACCAAAGCCTTGTGAGTGGATTTGGTAGATGGAAACTGAAAGAAGCCCGTCGTATATATGTGTGTGTGTATATATATATATATATGTATGTGTGTGTGTGTGTAAATATATATATATATATATATGTTTATATATATGTATGTGTGTGTATATGTCTGTGTGTCTATGTTTGTCCCCCCAACATCACTTGGCAACCGATGCTGGTGTGTCTAGCAGTTCAGCAAAAGTGACTGATAGAATAAGTACTAGGCTTACAAAGAATAAGTCCTGGAGTCAATTTGGTGCCCCAGCATGGCTGCAGTCAAATGACTGAAACAAGTAAAAGAGTATCTCTATCAGATCAAATAATCATATGGAAACCCTCATATTAGCTTGCAGTAACTGTTCTTGTAATGGTTACTGCTGTTGCTGTTGTTGGTTGCAGTAGTAGTGAAATAGTAATTATTGTTGTGACAGTGTAGTTGTTAACAAATTTGTCTCATCTCATCATATTCTTTAACAACAAACCATCAAACTTCATCATATCTTTGCCTGTTCAAGATAGAAATATTCTTTATATCTATTCAACAGCCTTCATTAATAGACCAAAAAACTTGCTTTAACTTTCTTTTCTGTTTTTCTGATACTTTTTTCCTTCTTTCTTTTTCTTCATTTTCCTCTAATCATTTTTCACTTACAATTATATTTCCTTGAAATTAATTCCTTAAATACTTAAACAATGCTACTACCCATAATAAAATGGCTGATTTAACAAATCATTCACAAAGTTGATAACTTTGTAAAACCACCATTTTTCCTTACTTTGCATCTATTTTTTTTTTTTCTCATTTTTCTTTTTGCTATTTCCATTTCCAAGATGTCAGATCAACAAAATATAAAAGCAAAACCAAGGACAATCATGTTTCTGGTTTCGATTTCTCTTGTAATTCTCCACCTCCTTTAATATATATATTTTTTTTAATTTCTAATTTTTAATTCTTCCTAATGTCTTCCCCTCTCACACCAAAATAAGGTGTTGTTTCGGTTATTTTCCTCAAAACTCCTAGACTATCCACCCTTTTTGTCTCTCCATTAATACTCAGTTCATTTCTGATAAATTTTTATTTTTCACTTACTAAAGAATTAACACATGTGGTAAAGAAAAAGGAAATGCATAAAAAAAATTTTGTTTCTTGATTTTTTTCAACAAAAAATCATTCTTTTATTTTTATTTCAGTTTTAATTATTATTTATTTTTTTTACTTGAATCAATCATCCACATATTTTTCCATTTCAAAACCAATAAATATTGACAATGTTTCTTTGAAATTACAGATCCTGATATCAGTAACAACTTGTAATTAGCATATTTAATTTTTTTTTTTTCCCTTTTCTTTTTTTTGCCTCAAAAAAAAAAAAAAATTATCTCCGATTTGCATCATTCAAAACATTTCAGCCATCATTACTATTACAGAAATACACCGGCACTACCAAAGATTTCTATCGGTAGCAAGTTATGATTATCACATACAACATATTTATTTATTAGTTTATTCATTTGAGTTGCTTATTATTGTTGTTGTTCTTCTCTTCTCATTCTTGTTTATGTGTTCATTTCTTTTTTTGTAAAATCTTTGGCTAGTTCTTCTTTCATTAATATTTTTTTATATATATATTTCTCCAGAATCTTCCACTCTTCTCCCTTTACCCTACATGTCCTTTCTTTATACACCAGATAATATTCTTTACAATGTCTGCAGTTTCCATATTTCAAAAATTCTTTGGAAACTATTAATTTTTTTTCCTCCCATCCCTTCCACAAAATCTTTGAAACCAATGATTATCATCTTATGTGTTCTTTTGTGATTTGATCTTTTATAATGGTACAATCTTGTTGGCACATATTCATTCAGAGAGAAAGAATTGATCCTTAGGAAAGAGAGACATAGAGAGAGAGAAAGAAAGAGAGAGTATAAGTGTGTATGTGTGGGAGTGTGAGATATAACTATGGCTCTGAAGTTCGATGACATTGTAAACCATGGTTTGTCAAGCCTTCCTGCAAGGTACTGCTTCCATTGTGCACCTGTATTGATGTACGACATGAAAAAATATTGACTTCATAGAAATATGGTAACATTCTTCCATTCAAAAATCTTTCCTCATCAAAAAGAGGCATTTTCATCTCTGAATAAGCATGATTTTTATGTGTGTGTGTGTATATATATATATATATATATATATATATATATATATATACACACACACACACACATACATACATACATACATACATACATATATACATATATATATGTACACATATACGTATGTGTGTGTGTGTGTGGGTATATATACATGCATTTATATATAATACATCTACATATATATATATAAATGTGTATATATATATATATATATATATATATATATACATATATACATGTATGTGCGTTTATATATATAATAAATATACATGTGAGTGTATACAGATTTTTAAAAAATAATTTTGTGTAAGCTTTCTTGCTTGCCCAACTTTCTCAATAAATTATACTTTGTATTTCACAGCAAATACACTGAAAAGAATGATGGCAAAACATATAATAGCTAGTATACTTCAATTCATCCTTGTCATCACAGTCATCATCATCATCATCATCATCATCATCATCATCATCATCATCATCATCATCATATTTGTTATCTGCGTTGTGATGTTGTTATATATACATTTTGTTTATTTATTCTGTTTATTGTTGTTGTTGTCCTTTCCCTCTCCCCACTCTCTCTTCTCCTTTCTTCGAATTTTCCTTTTGTTGGCGTTGTAGTTGTCGTCAACCGTTTCCTCTTGTCCTTTGTTCTTCATCATCTACGACCTTTTATGGCTGACACAATTGGGCGTAAGAAGCAGGTGGCAGCGATGATGGTTATATGTTGGTAGTGCTGAGAGAGAGAGAGAGAGAGAGGTGGTAATACAGTGGTGGTGGAAAGAGGAGAGAAGAAAATTCAGGCAATCACGATTGTATCTTCCTGTTACCTTTCATTTTCTATAACAGAAATTTGTAAAAGCAGTTTAAACGCAAAATTCTTACATCACTTACATCGTTCCCTTCCACACTTGGTCGTCATGACTCGATTTTTTCTTCTTTTTTTTTTGCTATTTCTTTATTATAATAGCAGCCAACGAGCACCTATATTTTCATCACGCTTTTTGTTTCAAGTAAGGAAATCTACTTTGTGGTTCTGAAAGTCAGTACGTCGCACGTCGTAGCACAAGACTGACATTCTTTAACCCCGAAATGTCAACTGCTTTTGTCAGAATCTATATTTCCAGATTTCCAATTGTGTACACAATATCAACCTGTGTCTTTTGTATTTTTATTTCTATCGGCGATGTTGATGATAAACTTTTGCAACAGTATCACATTCAGTCAAACACTTCTTTTTTATATTTTTTGTCCTGTTTTGGTTTTCTGCTGTTTTTTTATTTTCATTTTTTTCATTTCTTTTTTCTGTTTTCTGTTTTCTTGAGCTCATTTTTTTCTTGATTTCTCTTTTTTTTTTTTTTTTTGTAAATATCTCTTATAACAAAAGCATTTCTCCATAACTATCGTCATCACACTCCACTAACACTACAGCTACAAATTGAAAGAAAACCTCTACATGGTTACTGGAATTGTTAGAAATAGTTGACAAATCTCCTTCAAATCAGACCCTAACAATTTGAAAAAAAAAAGAACTGATAGATATTGAATTTAATTGTAGTATACAACAACAAATTACTGGTACTAAAAAAAAAACCCTGGTACCCCATTGGTTAAGATGGCAAGTGTTCAGTTGATTTGAGCACTCCACAGACATGTGTGCCTTTAATGTAGTTCTCATGGAGATTCAGTGTAACACAAAATGTGACAAAGCTGGCCTTTCAATTACAGGTACAACTCATTTTTGCCACCTGAGTGAACTGGAGCAGCATGAAATAAAGCGTCTTGCTCAAGGACACAATGCACCTCTGAGAATTGAAATCCTGACCTTATGATTGTGAGCTGAATAGCCTTAACCACTAAACCATGTACCTTCACTACTACTACTACTGAGATCAAGATGGATTGGTCATGATTACTGCCATGTTCTTAATCATGGGTTTGCTCAAACAGGGCTAACATGTTTTTTGCATAAAGATTCCTTGTAACAGATGTATCTCATCAATGCTATTCACCATCATCATTGTCCGTCGTCCATAATTAACGTCCATTTTCCATGCTAGAAGACACTTGCCCAAGATGTCACACAGTGGTGCTGAACCTGAAAACATGTGGTTGCAAAGCAAGTTTTTCCCATTCCTTGCACAAGATCTTTCAAAGCAATGATAATCGTCTTATGAGCCTTTTTATAATTTTCCAGCACCAATATAGATTTTATTATTAGAATGTCAAAAGCTGACCAAATTGTTAGCACACTGGGACAAAATGCTTAGCAGCATTTTGTCTGTCTTTACATTCTGAGTTCAAATTTTACCAAGGTTGACTTTACCCTTCATCTTTGGGGCCAATAAAATAAATACCAGTGAAACACTAACTCTTCCCCAAAATTGCTGGCCTTGTGCCAAAAATTTCAAACCCTTATTATTAATTTCTTCCAGCTGAATCATTAGCATGCTGGGTGAAGGGTTTAGCAGCATTTCGTCTGTCTTTGCATTCTGTGTTCAAATTCTGTCAAGGTTGACTTTGCCTTTCGTCCTTTCAGGGTCAGTAAAATACATACCAGTTGAGCACCGGGGGGGGGGTGTCAATATAATCAACTTACCCCCTACTCCTAAATTGCTGACCTTGTGCCAAAATTTGAAACCGTTATTGTTATCATTATTATGGTGGTGGTAGTAGTAGTAGTAGTAGCGTGAGCGGGTGATAACAATGACAGATATTTTAGCTGTAGGAGTGGTGGTGTGGGTTGATGGTGGTAGTTGATCTTCCAATAATTGCTTCAAGGAAACTTATGTTTCCAATGGATGTTCAAAAGTACCAATTACTATTTTGTTTTGCGACAGGGGGTGGATTTGAAACCAGAGAACAGAGATAGCAAGCAAGTAATCTAACGCCTGACACTCTAACAATTTCACCAGTCCACTACCCAGAATTGTTGCATTTTTTTTTTATCAAGTCCCCACCCCATATACATACCACCACCACCACCACCACCATCAAAACCACCACCACTAACACCACTACCACTACCGCCAACACCAAAAGGATGAAAAGAAAAGTAAAGTTGACCTCAGTGCACATAGTCAATAAAAACCACACAGCATTCTCTCCAGCACTAATGCCTTTGCCAATTTGCCACCTTAAAGTGATGGTAGTAGTAGAAGTAGTAGTAGTAGTAGTAGTAGATATATAATATGTAATTCTGCCTTGATACATATATTGCCCTACCACAACCACCACCACCACCATTTGTGCTTCCTCCTAGCACATCAACCCACCAGTCGTAGTTGATTTAAAACTATTAATCTCCATACAAATAACACTTATATTGGTGGGAGGGGAGGGGGGGTCAGTCTCATTAAACATTTGGTGGGTATTGTGGAGAGTAGGGAGGGGGTAGCAGATTGGAAATTGTGAAATATTGTGTAGGGGAGTAGAGTAGATGTGTGTATATGTGTGTGTGTGTGTGTGTGTGACAAAAATGTGGGTAGATATATATCACAGAGAAGATTATCTTAATAGTAATCTTTTCGTTTGGATTAATTGCTTATCTTGGAGCTGTCTTGCTTTGATTTCCCCTTAAATAAAATATAGAAAAAATATAATGTGCACACACACACACACACACACACACACACACACACACACACACATGCATATGCTTACATACATCCATACTACTACATCCATACATACATACATATACTTAAATACATCAAACATATACATACATGTGCATATGCATACATCCATTCATAGGCATAGGACTGTTCTTATTTACATTGTTTGTTTATAGGGGTGTGTGGTGGGTGAGGGTAAGAGTAGCTGTGTCAGAATGTATGTCTATGCATATATTTGTGTATGTGTTCATGTATACATGCATGTGTGTGCATGTGTCTGTATTTGTATGTGTGTATGTTTCAACATGTACTTATGGATGTATATACACGTGTGTGTGTGTTTGTGTGTGTCTGGCTGGATGTATGTGTATGTTCATACATCAAATTTTTAATTTTTGTTATTATTATTGTTATTGAGGAAGATGGATTGGCAAAAATCATTAGATCATTGGGAAAAAAAAATGTGCTTTGCAGTATTTGTTCAAACTCTTTACATTCTGAGTTCAAACTTTGTTGAGGTCAACTTTTCTTTTCACCCCTCTGGGATGAATGCAGTAATAGTCAAGTTTTGCTCTTGTCTAATCAACTATCTCTTTCCCTAAAATTTCTGGCTTCACACCTCTATTAGAGACAATTATCATTGGGTTATTTGCCACCTTAAATGATTATTCCAGAGCATATTCACCATCTACTTCAATTACTGCTTCCCATTTGCTTGGCAGACGGTCAAACCATCATTTAAAGACGTTTTTGTTAAATATTGTTATTGTTTTTGTTGAATAAAATTTGTTGAAAAAAAGCTGCAATAATTATGCACCAACCCAATACCTCTGCCATAGTGAAGGCAGAGGTATTGTTTTCAGTTGCATTTGTTTGTTTGTTTGTTGGTTTGTCCATGGACAAGGTATCGCAAGAACTGCTAGATGGATTCAGATGAAACTTTCAGGGATGTTTGACATTATGACTGGCATGAACTGATTAGATTTGGGGATCTGTTATTACTATTCCTCAATATTTCAACATTTGATAGTTTCAGATTGATTTCTACTTCATCACTTGCTTACACCTCCATATTGTTGAGGTGTGTGCAACATTGTGTATTCTTTTTTGTTGTTGGGGGAGTGCAAACTCTTTCCAGTATTGTATTGCTTTCATTTATTTTGTTATGGGGTTTTATTGCAGTTTTTTGCTATGTTAGTGTTTCTATTGTGTGTTATGTGTGTAATGCAAGTTGTGTTCTGTTGGGTATCCAGCCTGTAGAATATATATTGTGAGGGTTGTTTATTTTATTGGATATTTACTGTTTACAGTGTTTCTTGCGTATTTGGATTACTTTATTTGGGTTTGTACTATTGAATTGATAGTGTCTTACATAGGATGTGGGCTGTTTCTAGCAGGGTTAATTTCTGGATAGTGTGTAGTGTTAAGGAACAAGCTTTGTTGGAACTACTGAAATCTTGCATGAATAGTGGGTTTGCTACCTGTAGCCTATGGTACCATGCTATTTGTTCTCTTCAAGTATCTAGTACTTTCATGATAATTCTGACCATGGCAAGGAGGAGACAAATTTTTTGCCACAGTTCTACTGACACTCTATTCCCATTTACTTTGTTTCTCTCAATATCTTTTGATACTGTCCCCAAGGTCCCAACAATAATCAGAACTATTTTCACCTTTTCCTACTTTAACAGTCAGGTTATCTCATATTCAAGTACACATCTACTATTTCACTTTCTGTTTTAATTATCTGTGAGTCAAATGGACATGCAACATCAGGTATAGAGAACATGTGGTTTACTTTATTCACTATTGCTAAGTCTGGTAATTAATTATTCTAATTATTATTAGCACTCTAGGTGAAATGCTTGGCAGCATTTTGTCCAAGGTAGACTTTGCTTTGCATCCTTTCGAGCCCAATAAAATAAGATGCAATCAACTTACTCCATCCCACAAAATTTCAGGCCTTATGCCTGTAAGAGAAAAGACTATTATTATCATCATTATTAGCATGCTGGGCGAAATGCTTAGTGGCATTTCATCCATCTTCACATTCTGAGTTCAAATTCTGCCAAGATCAACTTCGTTTTCCATCCTTTCAAGGTCTATAAAATAAGTATTAGTTGAATACTAAGGTCAATGTAATCAGCTTATCCTGAAATTGTTGGCCTTGTACCAAAATTTGATACCATTATTATTGTTGTTTGTAGTAATTTATTCAGTATGTGGTTAGTATGTACATTGGCAGAATCATTTGAAACTTTGGACAAAATGACTTGCAGTGTATCTTCTGATTCATTTTATTCCTAGTTCAAATTCTGCCATTCAGCCCTCTAAAGTCAATCAAGTAAGTACCAAGTAATTATCAGTTACTATGGTTGATTTAATTGACTCACATATCCACCCAATATTTCAGGCCTTGTGGCTATTTTGGAAATAATTATTTAGCAAGTGATTGACAGGAGCAGTAGGAAGATGAGGTGAACAAAATACTTGATAGTATTTAGGTATGTCCATTGTTTGCATTCTGATTTTAAATCAGTGAGTCAGTAAAATTATCCTACCAATGAAATTTTGGGTTCGATTTAATCAACCATCCATATCTCCATGAAAAATATGATGATGTGGATTTGGGGCTTATAATATCAGAAATCATTATTCTTTAGTACGAAATGGGAGAATGGCAATGTAAGTTTTACAGGTTGTCCTGGGTTGGAGAAATTAATTCAGTTAATATTCAGTTTGTAGACCTGGAAATCATGGCATAAAAGAAAACAAAATAACCCTTGAATATATTTTGAATAGTAGACTTAATTTGTGGCCTGGTTAAACACCACTACTGCCTGGTCTTTGAGAGCTTTGAGCAGAGTCAACTCTGTTATAAGCAATTTGGTCAGGTCTCCAGTTTAAGGATGATTTCCTCCCTGTAAAGGGTCATGGGCACTGCTTTTTCTCCTGTCTACATGAAAAAAATAAGACCTCTAATTAGTTTCTCCACCTGCTGAAAATAGAAGCTAAATTGCCCTCAAATCAAATGCTACTGGCCTTAAAATAATAAAAAGATACACATTGAATAATGTAACACTTGGTATATGTATCTGGAAAACACTTGGTGTTTTAGTGGTGATGGTGGTGGTGATTATCATTATAGTAAGTGTAGAAAGAGACAAGGAGAGGACACATCAGTAGAAAAGAGAATGTAGCAATCTGTCCCTCTTTGTAACCTCATCAATGACAGCCTCTCAAATCCAGATCTACTTTACATCTACCTGGCAAACTTGTAGTAATGAAAGGACAATAACAAAGCTAGCTGATTGATTAACCAAATAACAAATCAACAGTTGATTAGTCAACTGATTAAATGGTTAACTAGTTGGCTAATGATAATCAGTGAAGTGAAATATAATCAGTGAAGTGAAATATAATCAGTGCATGTGTTTGTTATTGGCATAATAACTCTCCTGTGATACAACAAAATTTGTTTCAACACATGGGCTGACATCAAGAACTTTGCAAACCAAATTCAAAAATTGAAATATATGTGTGTGTGCCTGTGTATATATGTATATATATATATATATATATATATATGTGTGTGTGTGTGTGTGTGTGTTTTATACACACATATCTATTGTACATTTAGAGAGAAAAAATATCAATATTCCTATTGAAGTAAAGAATGAAAATAAGAAAAAAAAAATGCCATGATTTTCTCAAGAGAAATAGTCTGGATGCATTTTGGTATTGACAAAAAAGAAAAAAAAGATAGAAAACTGGCACATAGACACAGCTTCATCAATAAATACAAATACAAAACATAAATAATACCATTATCACCACCACCATCACCACTACCAGTGAAGGAGAACTTATGCAGTTTTTTGATCTCCGAGAAATAACTGTTAAGTTACTATCAAATCTCAATCTACTGTTTTAAAAACAAGGTTATGTTTCAACCTAACACTAATACTTGAACAGATTTTATATAAAGGATGTATTCGTCTAGACACAACGACAGCCTAACAATATGTAAATACTGGGATGAAACTAGTATTGTATTTTATAACTGGTACTTTTGTTTTATAGTTATCAGTTTTCAGTGAGGTTTAAAGTCAGTCGAGTGTAAATTCAACTTACAACTATGGTTTCCCATTTCATGTCTATATGGTTAACAAGTTTGCTCCACAACCATGTGATTTGGGGCTTAGTCATAATTAGCAGCACCTTGGGTAAATGTAAATCACTACAGCTTGGAGCCAACCAATGACCTCTGAGTGAATTTGCTTGACAGAAACTGTATAGAAACCAGTCACTTTAGCCTAACATTCTTTATCACATCATCAAGATAAATTAACAGATTTAACAAACTATATTTTTCATTGACATTTACCATTTAGCACTGTTTGTTACAAAAACATGATAAAATAACGCCTTGCTCAATGAATTAAGTTGTTCCTGGAAATCACTCATATAGTGAAAATTCGTAAAGCAAAATGATAATCTCCCATAGTAACAATGGAATTTTATGCTGTCATTTTACTCCATCACTGTGTAGATGCATTACAACCAATGTTGCCACATGTTGTACCATTGTCACACACACAAAATGGCTATTTAACCTTTCTATATTTATCATAAAATAAAACTCATAAACCAGGTCCTTGTAAGGTGGGTCATTGTAAAGTGAGGTATTACTGTATATGCTTTACAGGTGTGGCTGTCTGGTTAAGAAGTTTGTTTCTCAACCATTCAGTTTTGGATTCAGTTCTACTGTGTGGTACAATGGTCAAGTATTTTCTACTATAACTGAAGGCCAACCAATGCTTTGTGAATGGATTTCATAACGAATACAATGAAAAATCCCATTCCCAACATGTGCATGTGTGTGTGTCTCCATGTCTTGACATCATGCATTAATTATAAATGAGTATCACTGTCATACAAATATTGGAAACAGATGGTGGTAGTTCAGAGATGTGGCACCAAGCCATACAAAGTTTGCCTCAATAAATTCCATCTGACCCATACAAACATGGAACAGTGGAAATTAAAATGATTGTGGCAATGGTGATGATATATGTGAAACAGTGTTTGTTTGTACACATCCCCATAACATAGCAGTTTTTGAAAAAAAAGTGGTTTACAGAATAAATATCAGGCTTAAAAATAAGTATTGGGATCAATTTGTCTCAGTAAAACCTTCTAGGCAGTGCCTCAGCATGGCCACAGTCTAATGACTGAAACAAGTAAAAGATAAGACATAACTGTGTGCATATATATATATATATATATATATATATATATATATATATATATATATATTAGACTGAGTGAAAAGTAAGCAATGTTTTGAAATATGAAATCCATCACAATATATTTCAACAGTGCAGAAATTTTATTCATCAAAGTAAGTACCATTAAAGTCAACACTTTAATGGTACTTCCAGTAACATAAAAATCTGGAGTTTTGGAGCTGATGAACTCTTTCAACGCACTTTCAGCATCAATTTGATTTTTGAACTCCTCTCGCAGGAAACCATCAAGGTGCTTGAAAAACTGGTAATCGATAATAGAAAGGCCTGGGGAATAAACTGGATGGGGAAGAACTTCGTGGCCAAGTTCCCTCAACTTCTGGAGCATCATTAGTGAAACATGTAGTAGAGCATTGTCATGAAGAATGATTGGCCCTCTTCTATTGACCAGTCTGGGACGATGGAGTAGCAGTTTTTTACTCATTTTGGCAATTTCATGGCAATATTTTCTTGCAGTAATTGCTTTTCCAGATTTGAAGATGTTACAATGGATGAATCCAGCAGTACACCACAAAACTGTCACCATAATCTCCTTTTTCAAGAGCTCAGGTTTTGGGAAGGTTCCCAGTGCTTCATTTTGGCCCACCTGCTGTGAAGAGTGTTTTCTATTATTTTCATTGCAAGTGACAGTGTGGTCAAGAAATGGATTGGTCTGGTTATGGAGAAGCGACAAGCAAATTTCACATCTGCCCATTTTCTGATTTTCATTGAAATCATGTGGTACCCATTTTTCAAGCTTTCGTGATTTCCCATTAGCCTGAAAATGGTTGTAGGCAGTTTTGTGGATAACTTGAAGTTCTTTTGCCTGTTGTCAAGTGGTTTTACATGGATCTTTCTCAATGATGGTCTTTAATTGACTGTCATCAATTACAGATGGGCATCCACTATGCTCACGATCTTCAAAGTTCAGGTCTCCACTGCGAAATCATTTAAACCTTTTTTGGACTGACCACTCACTGGTCATTTCCTCACCAAACATTTCATTTCAGCTGCTTTATGTTCTTTTTTGAAGTTGAATAGCAAAATTGCTCAAATATTGTTTTTTAACAGTTCCATTTCAGATGGTTGTAACAACAATGAAAAATATTAATTTATTGATGCATTTGAGCAAGTCTATGTCTGTATTATAAGATAATTGCAAAAGAGTGTTTAAAAAAAACTCAAAACTCTGCAAAAATCCAATACAAATTCTTCAGGGTTGAAAACGTTGCTTACTTTTTACTCAACCTGATATATATATATGTATGAATAATAACAATAAATGGAGCAAAAGGCATATAAATAAAGTTCCTTTAATTCCTACATATGTTTCAAAATATATGTGCATTCTACTCCAAAGAAGTAAGAGGTGCTGGAATTGCACATATATTCATCGTCAGGGAACAACGTACAGAAGCAAGACAAATGCGAAATGTTAAGGTTACGTACGAGTTATGACATTATACAGCTAAGTGACTGTTACAAACAAGAACGCTGGTTTACATAGGGTTATTCCGGGAGAGAGGCTGTGAATGCTATTCTAAAGGTTTTAATTAAAAGATTAAAATAGGGGAGGCATAATGGATCACTGTAAAATCCAGAAAACAAAAGTTCGGAAAAAGTTGTAAGCTTAAACAAGAGGTAGAGGAAGGGAGAGAATCCAAAGAATTCATCGTATATAATTATTTCTCCTTAAGAAAATAAATAACATACTGATTTGAAGGCAAGTGAAGAATGTAAATATAATAAATAAAACATCATAGCCTTGTAATATATTAATACACGGATATTAACACAAATTAATGGTAATACAAGGTACAAGATATTTTGTTGTGAAATAATAATAATAATATACATACTTACAAGGAGAAGATCGGGTATATTTAATTAAAGTTACTAATGGTTCAAACACAACTAATGTAGCATTACTGGGAAGGGGAAAAAAGAAAAGACAAGTGGCAATGAAGACAGAAATAAATATTATTTAAGATAATATTAAAAGATATTATTCCAGAGGACATTTGGTGAAAAAAAACAGTAATAATACCAAAAAACTAAAACTAGTAAGAAGGATGAAATTAATGATAATAAATGAAGGTATGTTTCTGCCAGTGCTTACATCGATACGCTCTCTGTGTTATCTGGTTTACTAGATGATTCTTGAAGAACAGAATATGGAAAAGCTCCATATAATAATATCATCAATACACACAAAGTCCTTAAATGCAAACGGCAACACAAATTTTTGAAAAACTCTTAACTAATGCCAAACAATACACACCACTTCCACTCCTATCAGTTAAAAAATGTGCACGCCCTAACCGTGGTACCTGCCCCTACCTACTTGAAGGCTCTGAATTTACCTTCAAACAAGGAACAAGGTTTAAAATCAAGACCAACTTCTCTTGTTCCTCTGGGAACCTCATTTATGTCCTCACATGCGCAGTGAGTAGCAGTCCATAAAGAACAAATAAATCTTCCACAACACCGCCAAATTCCACTCAGTGACCTCATAGACTCTTGCGCCAAAAATAAAAACCCTAAATTCCTTATATTCCCTTTCTATCAATGTAAAGACAAAATCTCTACACAAGAAAGAATCAACAAGGAGAATCTTTTTATAGAGAAATTCCAAACGCTTCTTAACATACAAACTCCTCGGTGACCATATTCCCTTCTCTCACCTACCCATTGAAATACATATAAATTTACTTCTTGTTTTTCTAAGAACAAACATAAACTTCTTGTTGACAAAGAGTCCATAACTCCAACTAAAGAGTATGAAACTCACAGAATTGTCTTCCCGTACACACACTTCCTGTTTTGACACCACACTTCCTGTTTAACACATAAACTATCAGCCTTTTTTTAAACACAACACAATTCTTAATTCCCTGCATCCTAATCTATCTAACAATTATCTACATGGATTACCATTGAACTTTAAAAACTCAAAGACAATATAATGTATTGGTATGTTTATTTTTTTATATATTTTTGTAAAAAACATTATTTTCATTTCCCCTCTTCTTGAAAATTTGCCATGCAATGAAAGCCGGTCAGAAATCCTTTTTAATCCTCCTTATGCACATCTATATTAAAATATGCTTTCAGTTTAGCATTATGCCTTATTATTATTATTATTATTATTATTATTATTATTTATTTTCTTATATATATATATATATATATATATATATATATATACATACACATAATGTACCACAATTCAGCATATGCTGAATACCAACGAACATTTATGCAGATATAACAATTTAAAAGATAAGCCTATTATAATGGATAATACTAAGTGGACTTTTCTTTTTCCTTTGTGATGTAATCTTGGGACTGAAAATGTTTGCAGCTGAAGATAGCTTTAAACCGTCCTTTATATCAACAATATATACTGATGTAATGACAGTTTGTGTATAAAGCTTGAAACACGTGTACCGTGGAATCCTTTGTGTTCTGTTTTCAATTCACGTTTAATATATTCTTTCACCTCTGCCACTATCCGGCATATACAGGGGCTTACACTTATCAAGTATTACCTCTAAAATTTTCAGTACATACATGTGTATATATATATATATATTTATATATATATATATATATATATATATAAATATAAATAATAAATGAGTATATGCATATATACGTACATGTATGTACATACTTACATCTACCTGTATATATAGCTGCATATCTATATATAAATATATATATATATATATATATATATATATATATATATATATATATATATATACATTGGATATACAAATAGCCGTCTTCGTCATCACCATCATTATTTTGATATCCACTTTTCTGTTTCATGCTTGCATGTATCTGTTGAAGTTTATTGTGGCAGATATTTTATGGTCAGATGATCTACCCATCACCAAACCTAATCTGAGCAAGGTAATACTTTTACTACCTTTCTAAGCAAGGTAATATTTTTCCAGGGCCAGACATGTTTTTGTAGAGCATTGAAAATGAACGACACTACTTGTAGGGTAGTGACACTTATTTACAGCTATATAGCAGTGTTGATGTAAGAAGACATAAACATACCCACAATTACACATATACACTCACAATGCGCATATATATATATAAACACACACGCACACATATATATATATATACATACACACATGTGTGTGTGCGTGTATAATGAGTGTTTATGAAGTTTTCAATGGAAAGAAGTTCTTTCCCAGGGATGTATCTTACCCAAGTGTATACTGGTTTATCTCCCTATAGAAAAATTTTCCTGAAATTTGTTAATATGTGTTAATATTAGTGTTTATTGAAGGTTCTTCTTCGACAGTAGTGCTTAACTTTTATAAAGTTCCAGTTGCCATTATTGATGTTTTCATCAATATCGCAGAACAGAATATAATAATATAATATAAAGAAAATGGAGAGTGTGAACATAGAAAAAAATCAATTTATTTATATAATTAGTCAATTTCATGTTGCCAACGTACGTTTCAATTCCTACCTTGGCTATTATATAAATAAATTGATTTTTTCTGTGCTTACACTCTCCATTTTATTTATACCATATATATATATATATATATATATATATATATATATATATAAATTGAAAGGTAAAATGAATAAATATTCCAATCAGTCAAAACAAGTTTATATCATTCCCAAATTATCAAAAATTGAATATGAATATATATTAAAAACAATAGGGTGACTAAAAATTTAATGCAATGGAGCTAAAATAATATAAATATAAATATATAATAATACAAGAGTATAAATATTTCATTCAGCTGTATGTTCTCAATGCAAATTACACTGACATCAACTTTGCCTTTTCTTCATTCGACATTGATAATATAATTACCAGTTGAGCATTGAGGTTGATGTAACCAACTTAACCAAAAATTGCTGGCCTTGAGCCAAAAATTGAGACCAATATCTATGTAAATATATATACATATATATATATTTAATTGAGTTTTTACCTGTAATTTTGGATTTTGTCCCTAATATTATTATTATTATATATATATATATATATATATATATATATATATATACACACACAGGGTGAAGTAGGTTTACAGTTATTATGTCAGCACTTAAAATTTCTTTTAAAGCATTTTATTATATTTAAATTCCTATCTTACAAACTGAAAAGGAAGCTTGACAAAAATTAACTAAATTACCATAGAATAATGGTTTCATATTTTTTTTTATAATTAAGATCTAAACTGTTAATATATGAATGTGAAAGAGATAGTTGTATAACTGTAAGCCTACTTTTGGTCCACACTGTATATATTTGTGCAGTCTTAGTGGTTAAGCTGTTGCATTCATAATTGCGAGATCCTTGGTTCGATACCCAGACCAGGCATTGCATTGTATTCTTGAGCAAAGCGCATCATTTTCACATTGCTCTGCAATCATTTTGACATCTGACATGTGGCACCCAGTTGCACCTGTACAGGTAATGTCAATTTGATGGAGGGAGTGATCTTATGTCTACACAAACATCTGATCACAATAAACAAATAATCTGTGTGGTTGTTCTGTAAGAAGTTGTTGAATCTTCATATGTCATCTAACAATATGACAACAAAAGAATGAATGAGACTTCCATATTATGTAAAATAGGAGAATTTATTTATAAATATATGTGACAATTAGTTGGGTGTCATAATAAAACTCAGAGTTTTGGATACTGGGGCTGATGTCTGCTCCAGCATATCATCTGATATGATGTCAGAGCATCTTATCAGATATTTTATATATATATATATATATATATATATATATATATATATATATCAGAAGTTAGTAAGCCTCAAGCTTGTACACAGCTAGTATAAGTGACAAAGGTAGATGATATATGATGAAAAGAATTTAATTACCATCGTTATGTTATCAGTTGTTCTCTACATTAACAAACTTATATATTCATTTTTACTCCGTAACAGGATTTCCTTGAGCAACAAGTTCAAACTTTAATTTTTACACTCCATAAATTTCTATACAATTAATGTCCACTAGTGCAGGAACTAAATAGTTACAGGATAGTATGCACACGTGAATTCTAATGGTAGAGAAATCTTTATAACGGAGAAATTGAAGTAGAACTTGTCACTCATGGATATGTTATTACTGAGTCACTCATGGATATGTTATTACTGACAGAAAAATTAGTATATGAGTTTATCAATATGCAATACAAATGATAAAAATGCAATGGTTATTAACTCTATTTATTGTATATTGACTACATTTTGTCATTTCTACAAGCTATGTACGTTCTTAAAGCTTAGTAACTTCTTATACTAGGATCATCCAGATCAAACTACCCTTTAACTGTACGTATATATATATATAGAGAGAGAGAGAGAGGGAGATAGATAGATAGATACTAGTGCATCTTTTTCTTGACTTATGGACTTTTAGATGACTTATGCGCATATATATATATATATATATATATATATATATATATATATATATAAGAAGTTGGTATATATATATATATATATGTATATATATATATGTATATATGTATGTATATATATGTATGTATATATATGTATATATATATGCGTATATATATATGTATATATATATATAATTACAGAGGCATCAAGCTGTTAGATCAGGTTATGAAAGTTACAGAGAGGGTCATAGCCCAACTAATTAGGGAGCGAATCAATTTAGATGAGATGCAGTTTGGGTTCGTGCCAGGTAAAAGCACTACTGATGCCTTATTTCTAGTGAGACAGTTGCAAGAGAAATACCTAGCCAAGGATAAACCTCTGTACCTGGCTTTCGTTGACATGGAGAAAGCCTTTGACAGGGTCCCCCGATCCCTTATCTGGTGGTCAATGAGGAAACTTGGGATAGAAGAATGGCTAGTGAGAGCTGTGCGAGCCATGTAC